>NC_045430.1:206356904-206659934 GCF_902635505.1 Sarcophilus harrisii | reverse complement strand
TTGTATGCAAGAGCAAAACAGTCCATTTTAGCTAGAACATAGACTATGTGGAGGAAGAAAAACAATTTACCAAAGGCATATATGGAGCAAATTTAGCTGAAGAGTGAGATTTATGAAAATGTGGAGAACTGTCCCATTGTGGCTACATTTGGGCAGCAGGTAGCCCATCTCACAAAACACAGGAACAGTATTTGCTTTGGAGAAAAAGTAGGTCCTCCCCATCCAGAGAAGTACATATCCTTCAGAGATAGCGTGGGAAGAATGCTAGATTTGGAGTAGGATGAGCTGGATTCAAAACCTGGCTTTGGCATTTAATATCTGTATGATTTTAAGTCACTAAAAATTACACGTAAGGGAGGAGTTGGATTAGATGAGTTGTGATTTGTAAATCTATGAGATCATTAAACTATATAAGGATCCTGATCGAAGTCCCAGTCCTCTGTGCAAGTTACAGCTCTTTGTTCTTGGAATTTGTTTGTTTTTGCTTTTAAACTGTAATTTATTGATGTAGAGACAAAGGGTACAGGGAGAGAGACACTCTTATAAATCTAATTCTCCAGAAGTCTAGCTTCTCACATAGCCAAAATACATTTGCTGCCCACATTTAACAAGGACCTGGCCAGCTCTGCCAAGAATGCAAACTGATCCTGAGTAACCTCCTCTCCACCTGCCTCTCCCAGTAGGACATTTCTTTTTACCTAAATGCACCAATCCAAGGGAAGAAAAGCCTATAATTCCTAGAAATCTACTAATCAGAAGCAAGCTAGTTAAGAGTGCACACCTGAGGAGCCATAATTTTGGTTTTGATTTGGGGTTTGGGAGAGTTTTTTTGTATAATGATTTTTGGATAGTGAGCTTTGGGAACACTAATCATTTTGAATATTTCTGCCTTAGAACCCATCATCCCTTGCAAGAGCCAGGGATGACCAGAATGCCTCATTCCTTTAGCCCATATATATCTCCTTCTCTGAACTCCTATCCCACTTCTGTCTATTCTATTCACTTGATGTTTAAGGGACATATACTGCCACACATCTGAAAATAAGAGTGTGCTAGATTTTGAGAACACAAAAATAAAAATAAAGCAATAACTGCCCTCTAGCTTAATTTCTATTAAAGAAGCTAAATACGCATTCATATATGAATATATATATTTGCAAAATAATACAGGGTAATTATTTTTTGAAGGGAGGAAGTAGGAGTTTAAGGGATCAGGAAAGCTTCTAGTGAGTGTCAGTGTTTGAGCTGAGTTTTAAAGTAATCTAAGTATTCTAACTGGGCAGCTAGTAGCTCAGTGGATATAGTTCTGGGTCTAGAAACAGGAAGATTCATCCTCCTGAGCTCAAACATGATCCTAGCCACCCACCATATGTGTAATCTTGAGAGTCACCCAACTGATTTGTCTTAGTTTCCTCATTTGTAAAATGGGCTGGAGAAGGAACTGACAAAAACTTTATCAGTCTTTCCAAGAAAGCTCCAAATGGCATCACAGAGAGTCAGGTTTGACCTAAAAAACAACAATACAGAATTCTAAGGGTCAGAGATGAGAAAGGAGTTCTTTCTAACTCATGAGGGAAGGCCTGGACCAAAGCAAAGAAAAAAGAGATAGGATATCATGTATGAAGAACAATCAAAATTTAGTTTGGCTGGAACATAGAATATGTGTATAATGTATATTAAGGCTGGAAATGTAGGTTTAAGTTAATTTATGAAGGTTTTAAATGCCAAACAAAGGAGTTTATAGTTGATCCTAGGAGTAATGGGGAGCCAATGTTGTTTATTAAAAGGCAAGTATCATGGTCAGATCTGTGCTTTAAGCATATTACTTTGGCAGCTTGTCAGGATAGATTGGCAAGGATGGGGAAGAGTACTTGAGGAAGAGAGACCCATTAAAAGTTATTGTAGTTTTTCAGGAAAGCTGTGACAAGGGTCTGAATTAAGATGATGGGTATATGAGTAGAAAGAAGGCATGCACATGAGAGATCGTATAGTGAAAAAACCCTGATAAATAATAAATTCAGGCGATTGATCCTTTGTTAGTTAACCTCAGTTCTGCAAATAAAAATTCTATGAAGAGAAGGTACTAGCTAATGAAAAGGTCATCTAGGGCAACATTACTATTTAATTGTTACATTTGTTTCAAGTGATGTCTTTTTTCTTTTTTCCCCTTCCTCTCAACTAGGGAAGGGATCTGATTTTATACCTACAAATCTCCTGATCTGTGAGATCTTAACTTGAAGTATCTGGATTTAAAAAAAATAATAATTTGGTAAGTTTATTTCAATTGAATTGTTTTCCTTTGTAATCTTGTGTATTTCATTTTCTAAATTTAACATTATTCTGAGAAGAGGTCCATAACCTTCACTAGATTTCCCAAAGGGTCTTTGACACCAAAAGGTAAAGAATCCCAGTTTTAGAAACTATACTGAATGAAGACATGCATGAAGAGAAGAGAGTGTATCCTCAAGAGAAAGTATACAAGATTAAATTTGCATAGATTCTTAAGTCCTTCCTTATTCATGCTTCCAAAATATATTCTCTTTCTATCTTAGACTGAGGATCATTTGTTACCAGGTATTCGTGGAGAAGCAGTATGAGAAAAGGCTGGAAAAATAGGGTGATATCGAATTATAGAGGACCAAACAAAAAATTCCTAATACCATTTATTGCTTAAAGGACCCTCTAATGGATCTAAAACCAGAGCAAGGACATGATAAGATCTGTACACAAAAAAAGATTATTTTGGAATGGTCTCGATAGTGGTGAAAATGGAGGCAGAAACACCAGCCAGGAAGCTAATTATAAAAATGTAGACAGATGCTAGTGACTCATCCATGATGTCTGGTTGGACAAAGAGAAGTCAATCATAAACGCACAGACTCGGTTCATTACAAGGCAGGTTATACAGACAAACAATCTTTCTAGGAAACCTTGTGTGCTTCAGGAAACTGAACATCAGCAATATCAAGAGATAGCTGCAGTAGTCAAGTAAAGAGTTCCTTTAAAGTTAAGTAAAATACTCCAGGAACATGAGTCCAAAGAGGTAGACTGCAAACAGAAAAGCAATGGAAGAGTTCCTGAGCAAGTGGAACAATTGTGGGCCCAGAAGAACAAAGAAGTAATGAGGGATAAAGCCATGAAGTAGAAGAAATCTGGATTTTGCCCTTCACTGATACTGTGAATTATGGTGAGTGTACAAGTCCAGGATAGGACTCTACAAATGAATGCTCTACAAACCATTTTTTCCCTTGTTGAAAATCTTCAAATTCAAGAAAGTATTGTAAGCCTAAGTTGCCTTGGAAATGGTGTTCAGTAGAGAGGAAAGGAGAGTGGTTTTGTTTGTTGTAGGCTCACACGTGAGTCCTTTTTATCTTCATCAGGTTAAAGGTTATTCTGTATTTTTGATGTCTTGTTAGCCTGTGAGTTTGCAAAAGAATTGAAGGTCCTTTGTCTTTTAAAAGACCTCAATAATGAACCTGGTCCCAGGAAAACCCAAGGTTTTAGATAATATCAGGCTAAAAAAATCATACTTTTCATATTTCCTTCAATTATGCCTCCATGGAAATTAGCACTTATCTGGGAGATTCCAATTAAGGAAGGATTTCATTATTAGCAGGTTGGCTGAGAACTTACATGATTTGTGAAGCTCCTTCTCTGAAGACATTCTGAAGCTATCCTTCTACATGCTGTGCATTATGGAGAGATAAAGTCAGTTGCCAAGCTTTCTGATCTTTTTGAATTTCTTTCTTTCTTTCTTTCTTTCTTTTTTTTTTTTTTTTTTTTTTTTTTTTACAAATTGTTCTTGGTGGCTCTTAACCAATAAGCAAAAACTGAACTTAATCTTTAAGACAAATTTTTAAAAGGAAGTTCTTGGAAGACTACTATGACCAGACAATTCAAAAAGCCTTGCTTCCTTTTTCTTTTTCTTTCTTTTTTGCATTTGAATGTAACATCAGCATCTATTCCTTCCCACTTCTATTCTTTGTATTTTCCCCAATTTTGTTCCTCATACCTTTGCTTCAGATTGATATCCTATGAAGCAGAATAATGAAAAACTAAAAAACTAATTTCACACCTAGAGACTGTGGTTTAAAATTCATCTCCAACTGAAGTTAGCTAAATTTGGTCACATCAATTTCAATTCCCATTTACTCTAGGTACTTAAAAAATTCTTAGCCAGGAAACTGCTAACAATTTCTATGGATGGATAGAAGGAAGGAAGGAAGGAAGGAAGGAAGGAAGGAAGGAAGGGAGAAAGGGAAGAAGGAAGGGAGGGAGGGAGGGAGGAAGGAGGCAGGGAGGAAAGGAGGAAGGAAGAAGAGAAGGAAGGGAGGAAGGAAGGAGAGAAGGAAGGGAAAGATGGAAGGAAGGAAAGATGTCAGGAAGGAGGGAGGAAGGATGGAAGGAAAGAAGGAAGGGAAGGAAGGAGGGAGGAAAGGAAGAAGAAAGATTGACAATTAAAAAAGCAGGGATGGTTTGGGGAAATAAAACTCCAAATTTTCCTTTCAGGATTTCTGAATTGTTATCCTATGACATTGTTAGATCCTTGTTCACTCTCATTATATGCCTCCTTTTTTTTTTCATGGAAATGAAAAGTATGACATAGGTCTGTCCTGATATATGAACATCTGACTTATGAATCCCTGCAATGGATTAATATAATTTACACTAGCAAGTGAACATTTATAGTGCTGGGAAGATAGGTAATTCCCTTCCACCCAGAGCCCCAAAGCATAAGAATCCCTTGACCTCCATGTATTCATGTATTCTTCCCTACATGCATCAGAATGTATTTCTTCATCAAATCCCTTTTTCAAATGGTGGTTAGTTTTCCAGACCAATCCACAAAAGTCTATTTCAACTATAATGTCCCTGAAATATTGTACATTCACAATGACAAATAGTATAAAACAGTACTGTTGAAGAAGTATATAGCACTTTATTTTAGTGGCATTATGGGTTAACTATGCTTTAGAAGCTGGCCTGAGACCCAAATACTATTTATTACATTGCTTGCATGGGGAAAAAATGGAGGACTACAACATATAAGGAATAGGGGATACAGCAATTGAAAAACATTTTTACTCACTAGTACTATAAGAAGAAATATCCACACCCAAGTATAATAAAGACTGTGTGTAACTGTTCATAGATCAGAGATGAAGAATGAAAGGACTTCAAAACCATCTAATCCAACCCCTATATTTTATAAATAAGAATAACTGAAACCCAGAAAGGTCAGATGACCTCTCATTTGCTGATGATTTGCTCATTAAGTTAATAAATCTTAATAGTAAGGTAAGCTTTGAACCCAGGTTCTCCTGATTCCAAGTATAGCTACTCAATATGTCACTCTACTTTTTGTAAGTCATATGTGTACATGTATGAAAATATGCCCATAGTGTCTTTTTTGCCTCCTTGAGAAACTGAGGACATGCCAAAATTCTCCTCTGTTGGTATAAGATGATACAGAAGTGATGCTATCTTCTCAAAACCTATGCCAGTTAAGTGCTATCTCCTGGTAAATTTTACCAATCTAGAAAGCCTATGAATATTGCCCAATTATGGACTAGCCTTCTGGAGTCCAAGAAACAGTATTGCTAATTTCTGAGGGACATCATCAAATTGATCAGAGTGTTAACATTTTGTTTTCATTTCTTGCCATATCAACATTCCAAGACCATCTACTGAATGAAATCTAGGTCAACAGAAGGAGTGCCCATACAGATGAAATTACAAATTCTGGAAATTAAAATGTTCCATAAGAAGATTCATTTAGGTTTCATACATTAATTGATAAATGAACATTAGTAACATACTCTGCTTGAAAATAGCTATTTATAGTAATATGATTCATAAGTCTGTTTTTAAAAAAAAAACAAAACAAAAGACTTCTGAATTGGAAAGCAGTTGAGAAAGTCATTTGTCCAACTGTCTATTTTATGCTTAAATCACCCCTAAAATGTCCATCACAGGAAAGCATTTAGAATGATAGAAAACTTATTACTTCCTCAGGCAACATATTCTATTTTGAGTCAGTTCTCATTATTATGAAGTTCTTTCTTATAAAAAGTCAGAATCTCCTCCCAGTAATTTCTCTCCTCTGAAGCTAGTCATAATAAACCCAATTCCTTACATATGAGAGTTCTTTAAATATTTCAAGACTCTGATCATGTGCCACCAGAATTTTCTCTCATCCAAGCCAAATATCCCTTTTTCATTTAAGGGATTCAAATGCCCCATGATTTGTCATGATCATATAACACGATTTCCAGAGTCCTCAACATACTAGTTCTTCTTTTCTAGAAGACAAGATCACAGAATATCAGAGTTGAGAGGCATCTCAGAGGCAATCTAATTCAACCAACATCTGACTGAGAAGAGAATTCTTTTTCTAACACCTACAATAAATGTTTGTTTATTCTGTGCTTTAAAACCTCCAGTGAAATAAAGCCCATCATCACTCAAGATAGCGCATCCCACTGTTGTACAACTCCAATTATTAGGAGAGTTGCAAATTAATACCTTCCATCCATAATTCCTAGTCTGACCTCTGAAGCTAAGTCAAACCTTGGCTTCTTCCTTCTCAGGAGCATTTCCCTTTTTACATAATAAATATTAATTCTTTCAAATCCATGCAAAGATTACTTTCAACATTCTGCAAAATCTTGTATTCCAAATCCTTTTTCACTCCTTCCCCCCTCTTTATCCTCCACTAGAGAGCAAGCAATCTACTTTAAATTAAACATATGCCATTCTTTTAAACATACTTCCATATTTGTCATGTTACACAAGAAGAATCAGATCAAAAGGGAAAAAAACAAGAAAACACACACAACCACCACCACCACCAAAAAAAAAAAATTGTGAAAATACTTTTATTTGATCCACATTCAGTCTCCATAATTCTCTCTCTCTGGATGTGACTGGCACTTTCCATCACCAGTCTACTGTAATTACCTTAAATCACCTCATTGTTGAAAAGAGGAAAATTCAGGGACACTTCCAATCATACCATTAGAAAAAATTAGGAGAATGAAGCTACAACCTAAAATTCAACTTAATTCCATAAGCATTTATTAAGCTATGTGTATCATGCATAAGGTAATGTGCTAGTCTTTAGAGATACAAAAGCCAAAACAAAATAGTTTCTGTCTTCAAAGAATTTGCATTCTAAAATCACAGTGCAACACAAAGGGATACCCCCAAACTCGTCTGAAAGAGGGGATAGATCAAATGTGGCTTATTATACCATTGGTTTTCTTATTTAGATTGTTCACTATAATGTGATTGCTTAATGATGGAATTGAACCAAAGTTACCGAGCAATACCACACAACTAACCTTGGTCATGATTTCTAACTCTCAAAATCTAAACAGCACAAATGAAAAATTCATTTGTTTCAGAGTTGAAAAGATCCCAGAGTCCTAAGGGTTTCACCCCAGAATAAAATTCCTCATCCTGTTTTTGTTCTGTTTAGCTGAGTTGTTCTTAGCTACCCACCAGTCACATTTGGCATGTAATCTTAAAGGTCAAACTGTAAGGAGAAGGGAGAAGGTCCCCTATGGTTATTAATGAAAACAATAGCACAATTTCCAATGAGGCTGATTTATAACTGAGCCTTTAAGCATCATTTCCACTGGCAGGGAACGATTCCTGCATGAGATGATATGGAAAGGAAATAAAATAATCAGAAGCAAGGACAAAACAGGAAGGGGCCAAATCAAGGAGACCTAATCACAATATGGGACTAATTGACCCAATTACATCACCATAATTTATTATCAGAGCAGAAAATGCCTAGTTATAGAGTTTGCGTCAAAATACTCCATAGCTTTGCTTTCTGCCTTTCCAAGTACCCTCTCTATTATCATTTATCTGCTAATAATTACCATCAGTATGCTTCTCAAAGGAAAATATTCTCAGATCCCTATTGTTCAAATAATCACAGAATTTCGGGGCTTGAAGAAACCTCAGTGGTCATAGAGACTAGAAAGAAAAATAATCATCAAAATAAAATACCTAACAACTGATCATTACTGCAAGACTTTTATTTCCCAGTAATCTACTATATTTCTGAAAGCAACCACCTCACCTTGAGGCACTAATTGTTAATTTTTGTTGGTTTCTCCCCTAAAATCAAGGCTATGTTGACCTTTTTCAACTTGGGTCCATTGATCCTATTTCTGCCCCTAAATGTAAAGAAGACAAATCTTTCTAGAAGAAAGAAGGGATTATAACTTTCTTATTCCTAGAAATTGTGCTCTCTTAATGCAATCCAAGATCACATTAGATTTGGGGATATTGTATCAAATTGTTGAGACACTGAGTTTTCAATTCATTAAAATTCCTTTATGCTTGTTGGGTGAATTATTATCCAACCCTGCTTTCCTAGTCTTGGACGTATAAGTTCAATTCCTTGAAATCCAAATTCAAGACTCAGCAGTCATTCTTATTAAAATTCATCTTATTTGTTTAAGTCCAATATTCAAATCTGCCAAGATTTTTCTGGAAGCTGATTCATTTATTCATTCATTCACTCAACAAATATTTATTAAATGCCTAGCTTAATATTTGTCTCTGTGCTAGGCACAAAAACAGAGAACATAGTCCCTGCCCTCAAGGATATGTGTTCAAATGTAGGGATACTCTCATTGTGTGTGTGTGGCCCTCCTGGCTTTATGTAATCTGCAAAATGGATCAAAAAGTCATCTAAGCCTTTTTGCAATTTATTGATTAAGATGTTCAATAGCACAGGGTCAGCACAGATTCCCTGATGCATTCCAATATAGACCTCCTTCACAGTTGGCATAGAATCATTACTGACTTTTCTTTTGATACAGCCATAGTCAGTTCCAAGTTCATCTTTTTCACAAGAATAACATGAGATACTTTATCACACATTTCACTAAAAATCCAAATAAACTATATCAGCAGCATCCCCATCCCATTTAGTCAATTAGCCTTTTCAAAATAAGGTTAGTTTGCTTGGTGTTTTCATGAGGAAACAATTTTGGATTTTTGAGATTACCATTTCCTATTCAATATGTGCACTAACTTTGTTATTGCTGCTGTTCCATTTATTTCAGTCATGTCTGACCTTTCATGAGCCTATTTGTAGTATCTTGGCAATGATACTAAAATAATTCTCCATTTCCTTCTCCAGCTGATTTTACAGATAAAGAAACTGAGGCAAATAGGATTAAGTGACTTACTTAGGATCACACAGCCAATAAGTGTTTGAATCTGGATTTGAATTCATGAAAATAAGTCTTCCTGAGTCCAGGCCCAGGGCTTTATCCACTGTGCCAGCCACCTCACTTTATAATCTTTATCTTCCTTCAAGATTCAAAACTCCAATGCCAAATCTTATAAGAAGCCTTTTCTCAGATTCCTCTTCTTAGCCCTCAAAGTAGCTTGCCTTTATTTATCTTTATTTATCTAAATGCTATATCTAACTTAGAAGCAAGATCCTTAGAGGCAGAAATTACTTTTTATTTGTCTTTGATTGATCAGCACCTATCACGGTGTAAGTACCTAGCATGGTTGGCAATGAATAAATTGTTATTGAATTGAATCTTGAGGGCTTTGGACAAGATTACCTCTGAGGCCACTTCCACATCTAATGTTTTATGACATAGGTCTCCCTACTCATTGGACAAGAATTAGCCCGTAGCAAAACTGTCAGGGAGAGGTGATTTATTGTGAGTTTCCCATGTCTCTCTTTTTTGAATTTATTTCTTCAGTTTCAGTATTTCTTGCTTCCTAATATAATAACCCTGCCAGGAGAAATGGTATCTGATAAATTCATTTGCACTAAGGTATCATAGGTGATTCTTCCTAAGGGTATTATTTGCATTTTTAAAAAGCCAAAAGGAGAGTGAAAAGAAATTAATCAAGAGTGGAATTCTGGATAACAGAAGGGAAGAATAAAGAGTGTAGGCTCCTTGAGGGAAGAGAGGTCTGATTTTAATTTTTGTCCCAGTATCCCCAGAACATAGCACAACGTGGCACATATAGTTGGTACTTCTATGTTTGTTAAATTGAACTGAGATGTTTGGGGGTAGGAAGATTTCCCCAGCAGTCTTTAAATCATACTTCTTAGTCAATTATATACTTTATAAAACTTCACTTACATGCTCCATCAATCCAAATCCCATACATGCCAATTTACATATGTATCAAGGGTCATATTAGGGAGTCATACAAAGGATTGGGACTGTGTCCTAGCCTTCTATGAGATTGGCCACACATGTGCCCTAGGCAGTTGCTAAAGAGCACACATAGTCAATGGTTTCTGATTGGTCCTCCGGTTCCTGTGATGATAGAAGATGCTGTATCAAAGAGAAACGATGACTGACCCAGGAAAAGTTGCCCATCTATAGACTATGAGGAGTGAGGAAAGATAGTTTCTCGTTTCTTTTCAAGAAATCTGTTTGGGCCAAGCTAATGTTAGTTCTCCCATGAACTTCAATCAAGCGAAAGGGGGAACAGTTATTTCTCTCCCTAATTCCCAACTCGCAGCAGCCATGAAAACCACACACACTTAGTAGTGAGAACAGGTACTTGTCCACTGGCTGCTGCTTCTGCTTAATGTTTGTTTCTCTGAACAAAGGTGACAGAATCATAGGATGGATGTTTCTAGCCTTGACAGCTACTTTGTGAACTGGAATTTAGGAGATCCAGTGTCAGGTCTTGACTGCCAGCAAGAGGTGACGTCTGAAACTGCATTTCTCAGAGGAGAGAAGCACCACTGCCAATAAAACTGTGCAATTGAAGGGCTAAACAAAGCCCAAGCCATGTCCTGGCTTGTCAAGAGAGCTGGACCTGTGAGATACACAAATAGTACAGGTCAGAAGCAAAAATGAAATCTCTCTTTGGCTGTCCTAAAAAGTATTTCATGTTTTCAGTATTTGAATCACTTGTTTTTTAAACATGAAACTTTCTCAAATTTTTGCAGGTAATATAGACATTTTGTACTTGTCATTTCTTCAAGGCCTCTCTGTTTTTGTCACCAATTCAGCAGAGGAAATCACCAAATGTAAATTAGTGATCAATGTTTCAGGGACAGCAAAATACTGCTCTTTCAACTTGTAAATAGAGAGGTCTTCGATGTGGAAATGAGCCTTGTTAAGAGAACATTTCTGGCCATGTCTGGGCAGAAGATTTTAAAATAAGCTACCAAGAAATGTATCCTGGAATTCTCTTTGCTGAGCCAATCATTCTGAGGAATTTATTGTGTCACATAATAATAATAATAATAATAATAACTTATTATGATATTTAGTAATATTATTCAAAATATCACCTGCTTCTAAAACTTATAAAACTTCTGAAAGTATTTTAACATCAAGTATTTAATTTGTTCTTCAGGACAACTCTAGAATGTGGTTGTTTTTTGAATGTTCAAGTTGAATGCTATTTTACACTCATCTTTCTGAACTGAGAAAGCAGGGATTAGATTTAGGTAAAGAGTGAACTAGATGGCCTCAGAAGATCCTTCCAAAACCCGATTCCATGAATCTGCAAGTAGTCACTTGTAGTTTGAATGAGCCACTGCTGCTGACTAGCAAGAGGGTAGGAGGACCAAAGGAGAGTTGAGAAGAAGTCACCAAAGGGTGAAGAATATGATAAAAAAAGATATAAAATGGTGTACTGGGAGAGGGAAGAGGGGAAGAGAATTACCAACTTCCCAATAGTCCTTTCACAACTGATAGCTGAGTTGGAAAGGATTTGTAGGGAGGTTCTTGACCCTCCATGACCTCAACAAGCATAGTGTTTAGCTTTCCCAAGAGTGGACAGCATAAGCAGTTTTACTCAGGTTTACAATCCTTTCAATACTTCTGATCTCCTTTTCAAATATGACACCTATGCTGGGAACTCTCATTGTAAAAATTCTCAGCCCATCAAAAAGATCTCAAAGGTCAATAGCAATGTTTTACTGATGGCTTCTGATCTGAAATAAAGTCTTCCAAAAATCTATGTTATCAACAAGTCTTTTGCCTCAACCACTGATTATTTTATGCTGCAAAATTTTATTAACTTGTTATATTTCAGGTTGATGTAGATTCACAACTTAGGATCTTTAATTAAAGAGGAATTAGAGGACGTTTTATGCTGCAAAAGACTAAAAGGACTAATACAATCAGAAAGAAGACTTTTTTATTATCATGAGAATAATCACAAATTTCATTGCATTCAAAAATATCATTGCAGTCCTGTTGCTAAGGACTAATGAAGGGTCCATAATTGGAGGACTTAATCTACATATTCTTTCAATGCCTGCCTGTTTTGTGTCTTCCAAAGATTCTTTTGGATTATAAATTTGCAATGGTGGAGACATGTCCATATTAAGATATGTGGTAACATATACCTGTGCCTATTTAAATATGAAGACTCTAAATATTATTCCTGGAAAAGGCTTTTGGATCAACAGTAAAGGGATTCTTAAACAAACATTTTGTGTCATAGATGCCTTTGGCAGTTAATAAAACCTAGGAGTCCCTTTCTCAGAATAATGTTCTTAAATGCTTAAAATACATAAAAGTACAAAGGAAACCAATTATATGGTAATACAGTTATCATTATATTTTTAAACTACTTAACAGACTTCAAGGTAAGAACCTCTGATCTAGTCCAGTAACTCTCACTTCATTTTACATTTGAGGAAACTGAGGCTCAAGATGACACATTTCAATGTAACAAACATTAATTCTACCATATACAGATGACTGTGCTAAGGCTCTGTATTGATACAAAGTTTAAATAGATAGTAATCCCTTCCTGCCCTCATGAAGCCAATAATGACGTATCTGACACATGCTCTGACAATTCTAATACAAAATAATACATCATGAATATGTTAGAAAGGTATAAAACAAAATACTGTGGGAAAGTTGTTAGTCCTGTGTTGTGAAGGGCCTTGAATGCCAGGGGAAAGAGCCTGACTGGCATTCAATGGTCCACACAGAGATGTTAAAGACTGGAGCAAAGGTCTGGCACAACCAGAAGAATATAAAACAAAAATTAGTGGGGCAGTGGTGGAAGAAAAGTGTAAAGAGGAGAAAATAGAAATGACAAAGGAGAGGATTCAGAAAAGCATGGAAAGAGAGCTCTTACTGCGGTACAATAAAAAGAACTCTGACATCAGAGGTCCTGGGTTCAAATCCCATGTGTGGCAATGACTACATTTGTGACTTTGAGCAAGTTGACTTTTCTGTGTTTTCATTTCTCCACTTGGGAAAGGAAGGGGAGGGGGAGGACGAGATTGCCTTTAAGGCCCTCTTCTATTCTAGATTTATTATCCTACATACCGGGGCAAGGTAAAGTCAGTAGAACCAAGAAAACAATATTCTTGGATACAATATCATAAGCAGGCAACAATGCAACCAACTCTCAAATCAAAGGCTGTGTTATAATGACCAAGCTCAGCACTGGAGAGAGCTGAGAAAATGCATCTCCCTCCTTCTTTGCATTTTGAGTACATGGATTAATGTAGATTACACATCCAGCAACTTATCTACATTAGGTCCTGTTTACTCCAGGGAATTGAGGAATGCTAGTTCAGATATTGAAAATCTTTTTAAATAGCCTCAATCCATTTTTCCTACTTAATACTGTCCAGCAGACAGAACCCTATCTTTGATGACTGAGGAATTCATTGTGTCTCTGTGTAAGCATCCTGGGTCCAAAACAGTTGTGTGACTATGAGCAAATCACTTAACCTCTCAGAGGCCTGACTTCTTCATCTAAAAATCTGAGCTAATATGAATTATATTGCTTACTTCTATATAAGTATAAGGAATGTGTTATATTGATGTGAACTATAAAGATGATTACTATAAACATTCTGCATAGGATTCTCATTGTACCATAATATAGTTAAATATATAGAAGATTTAAAATAGTACATTGAATTGTGTGTGTGTGTGTGTGTGTGTGTGTGTGTGTGATATCAAATAAATTCAGGAAATATCTGACAGAAGTCTACCAAAAATTTGGAAAAATACATTTCAGACTTTATTATCATGAAAAAGATCACTGAAACTATTAACTTCTAACCCTTATTCTTACTTTCCCCTAAACAAAAATTTAATGAGAATAATTTACAAATACACACACACACACACACACACACACACACACACACACTGACACTTCTATATATACATAATGAGGGCATCCTTGATGAAGGAATGAGAAGTCAAGGTCTCGTAAATGATATTATGTAGCAGACTACACAATCAATTGAAGGATGGAGAGAACACAAGATACTACTGTACTGCTTGTTTTTATCTAAAAAAACAGTTTTGTTGATACATTTCACTTTTACATGGCAAACATTTACATATCATACTCACTTTGTGAGAGATATAACAAAGTTAAACCAGTTATAGAGTGACTTTATTTGAAAGTGCAAGCAACATCCTGTGGTACCCCCACAACTTTGTGTTTTAAAAAATTAATAGAAATCGATCTTTTTCTTCTCCCTCTCCAGTTCTTCTGTTGCTTTGAGAAAAAAAAATGAGGAAAAATTTCTTATAACAAATATTTTTGTTGTTCAATTATATCTTAATCCTCATGACTCTTTGGGGTTTTCTTGGCAAAGATACTGGAGTGATTTATCATTTTCTTCCACCAGCTCATTTACAGATGAGGAAACTGAGGCAAATAGGTTGAAGTGATTTGCCCAGGGTCACCCAGCTATTAAGTGTCGGAGGCCATGTTTGAACTTAGGAACATGAGTCTTCTTAACTCCAGGCCAGACGCCCTATCCACTCTACAACCTTGCTGTTGTCTTTCATTCTCAAAGACAACTATGACATCAGTGAAGCAATGTGATGAATTGGATTTAAGTGACAGAGGGCTATGCAAAGTCATCAATCTCATTTACTCCCCCAGAACCATTGGGGTCCAATGGAAAGATACAGATCAGGTTGATTGGAGATGGCTTTACATGCAGTGAGAGACCTTAGCCTTTTTAAACTAAGATCAAAGCAACCTCCCATTCAGTGATTAAGGCTAAGACAGAGAGTAGCCTCTTTTACCTAGTCAAAAAAAATCCATCCAAAGGGAAAGACCCTCAGGTTTTCTGATCTGACATTTCACATGATATATTCTACATATAAGTTAAATAAAAAGATGACAATATACAGCCTTGTCATACTCCATTTTCAATTTTAAACCCATCAGTTGTTCCATGCTTGGTTTTAACTATTGCTACCTGGCCCAAATATAGGTTCCTTAGGAGACAAGTAAGACAATTTGGCATTTCCATCTCCAGGGGAATTGCTACATTTTTGTAATCCATGTAGTCAAAGGCTTTAGTGTAGTCAGTGAAGCAGAGGTTTTTCTGGGATCCCCTTTTCCCCCATAATTCAGCACATATTGACAATTTGGTTTCTAGTTCCTCTGTCTTTATGAAACCAGTCTGTTCTGGTAACTCTCAGTTCACATATTGCCGAAGCTTGCAAAATTTAAAGCATAGCCTTGCTGGCATATGAAGTAAGTGCAACTCAAATTACCCAGTTACACCATCTGTCTGCCTAATAAATCTGAGTAGACTCTATTACTATAGAGGGCAAGAGCATTCTCTCAGTCATCCAAGCTCACAACCTAGGAGTCATCCTAGATTCCTCACTCTCTCTCACTCCCCATATCCAAGCTATTGCTAAAACCTGCTGATTTCACTTTGCAATATCCCTGGAAAACTCCTCCTTCTCTCCTCTGACACAGATCCCATTGTAGTTCAATCTTTACATATAATTGAAAAAAATAACATTACTGAGAAAATAAAATAAAATCCTTGTATTCTCTCCCCTTGCTCCTCACACCTAGTATAGTGCCTTGTGCACAGTTGATATTGAAGGAATCTTCATTTTTCATGCCATCAGGTCAAGTGGTCTCTAGCTTGGCAAATGCAATGAAGGCTTGGGAAGACTGCATTCAAGCTAGGGTGTTACATGAACTCAGAAGGCAGAAGGCAGTGTCACCAAAGTCAACAGCCACAATCACAGATGCCAGGACAGTCTCCACAATCTCATCTTTGCAGACAAATCTATCACCATCAGTTATATCATTCTTTGAAAACAAAAGCTTTATGTGTGAGTTGGTAAATAATATGTTGTGAACTTTTAGTAATCAAACAAAAGAATTCACATAAGAAATAGGGCTATGAAAAAAACCACTTCTCAGCAAAGAGTAATGAAAATAGTGCTTTCCTCCTACCTTCTAATGACTTTAAGGTCTTATACCATGTTTATCTGGACTATATAATTATATAATCTCTTCATCCAACCCATCTTCCATAGGTATTGGATGGTAAACCAGGCACTTTGGGGTACTACGCTTGTTAATGATGGTAGCTGCCAATGATCAATGGGCATAGAGTCTGTGAATAAATTCACTAACGTCAGGATCATATCAAGAATTCTTTAGAACAACTAACTTTATAACTCTTGAAAACTCACTCACTCTGCATTCCCTTTCCAGGAAAGGCATATATAATTAGAGAAGCAGTGTTGCTGAAAGGGAAACATCTTCCTGTTGTAATCTTGTCCCAAGGCAGGCCCACTCATGCCTAAGATGCAGAGATTTTTCATTCTCTCCATTTTCCACCCCCTCCGTGTACCTTTCCAGATTAGCCATGTATGTAAATGTGTATGCATGCAATTATGTGTACCTAGTGGAGAGAAGAAGATGAAAGGAGAGATAAGAAAGAAAGAGAAATAAAGGAAAGAAGGTGAAAAAGAAGGGGAGGTTTTTGAAGAAGATAGAGAAGGGATAGGGGATAAAGGAAAGAGGAATATGGAGGAGGATAAAGGGAAGACAAGAAAGGGAGATAAGGAGAAATGATGAGGGAGAGAAAAATAAAAGGGGAAGGGAAAGGGAGAAAAGGGAGAGTTTAATTTTTAAAGCACAGGGTAAATGATTTCCATAAACTAGGACCAAAAATAAGCAACACAGATCAAAAGTGGTTAAAAAAAAACTGAGCAGGTTCCTTCAAGCAGAAGGCAGAAATAAAACCAGACAAATTTTGAACCTTCCTGGATGATGCAGGGCAATTCCTTGGACTTGGTCCCTGGAGACCCAGAGTTGTTGTTACTGTGGGTTGCCAATCAAATTAAATTTGCTTGCTTTGGGAGAAACTGCAATTTGGCCAATCATTCCCTAAAGGAAATACAAACCCAATGTGAGATTCTATGCAGAGGAAGCAAAGAGGCTGGCCCCAAGCCCTAATTAAGGTTCTCGTCAATTAGCAACAGCAACCCCTTGCTACTTCCAAAGTGTGCCAAATTAATTAAAGAAGAAGGTTTGGCTTAAAAAGACAGCTTTAGTTTACAATTTTAAGGATGGAGGGAGGTTGGGGAGAGAGGGAAGAAGCCAAAAGAAAAGAAAAGCTATTGTAAGAAGGATTTTAGATTGGAATTACACCAGTTAGGTGATCACACAGACTTTTGTAGTCTCTGGGTCCTTTGAAACTTCTCGTTCTTCTAGAATACATAAAAATGAGCAGCAATTCAGGAAAGGATGTTCCAGCTGGAAAAGTTATGTCTTTATCCATGTCATTTTGAGAATGTATCTGGTTGTATAACCCAGCAAGGTGTCTTGGCCAATGTCAAAGTATTCTGAAGTATGAAAATTTCCCCCCAAAACCACCATTTATCTATCATGACATCCCAAAGACTCTTTGGACCATGACAGTTGCTAAACCGATATAATCAAGAACATTTTAGATCTACAAAAGGGCCTCAAAAATCATCTTGTACAACCAGAAGATGAAATTTATGCCCAAGTTGGGTAGAAGGCTTAGCCTAGATCTCACAGGAAATTCTGATAAACCCTCTAATCTCCTGACTGCTATTTTATTGTTGTTGCTGTTGTTCCAACTATTCCATACTACCTTAAGAAAAACAATTTGGAAACTAGATTGCCTTTGTAGCCATTCATTTTGTATCTTATTATAAATGAAATAGATAACTTATTGTTAAAAGTGTTCTAGCTTCCTATGATGTCAAATTTTATTGAGTTTAAATATTTTCCTTGATTTTTAATCACTTTTTGAAAAGGCAAACTCTAGTAAAACATTTTTACCTTTTGGTAAAATGTCAGTTAAGTTTCTTTTCTTGCTTATGGTTTTTAGTCTTAAATAGATAGTTTATATATATATACATATATATATATGTATATATATATATGGTATTTGTGTGTATATATAAATGCATAGATGTATACAACTACACATATATATGTATGTGCACACATAAGGGATCTTTTAAGGGAAACTCTTTTTAAATGACAACTTTTGCACCTGGGTAAATTATGTCTTTAACTTTCCTTTCAAAAAGCAGAGAAAGAATTGTTGCCAAAATAAATTCTTCTCTTTTCTTCATATTATTGGTTATTCCCCAAAATAATAATAATGTCATATCTACTACCTGGGATTTATCCTTTAAAAAAAAGAAAGAAATCAAACTGAGGGTTATATTTGTTCCAGAATTAAGGTTAGCTTATGATCTGCCATTCCTTTCTTGTGGTCATCTACAGAGAATTTCCTGGCTTTGTGCTAAAACAAGAGCCTCTCAAGCATTTAAGTGGCGTTCCAAGGCGTTGGAATCTCCTTTTTCATTCCACACACAGTTGACACACTGGGTTCATTCAGGAAAGGGTTACAGTACACAAAAAGTATGCCCAGGCAACTATCCTTTTAGCCTCACATCAACTAAGCAGGGAGTAATTCCTTTCGTTAAGTAACAGGCTCAGTATATGTAATAGTTGCTTTTTAGTTTGATGGCTGGTATGGGAGAATTGGGGTTGGAATCATAGTCACACTAAGCTGTGAATGATCAACAACTTAGGGTATATTAGGAAGACCCAAGCCTTAACTGAAAGGATAATGCTGTTGCTGGGTTTTTTTTTTTTCCAATGAATTTCTGGTAGTAAATATTGAGGAACTATTTTAATTTTGGAGGAGAATGGAAGTGTTTTTCAGAACCCATGGAATTACACCAGTTAGGTGGTCACCCAGACTCTGGGTCCTTTGAGACTTCTCATTCTTCTAGAATACATGAAAAATCAGCAGCAATTCATGAAAGGATGTTCCGATTGGAAAAGTTATGTCTTTATCAATGTCATTAATAATATTACTTCCAATGATTTTCTTCTCTTTTTTATCTCCCATTAACTTTTTTCACTTTAAAGAATTTAAATGATCACCACTCTTTCTGCTTGAAACCTCCGAGTTTAGAGAACTACTATCATCGTTACAGTTGGGAAGGATTATAGAGATCATAGGATCAGAGATTTAATACTGAAAAGAACATTAGAGTTCATTTAGTCCAGAGATGTCAAAAACATCTGGCCCAACAGTCTTGAGTGCAGCCTGAATCAGATTAAAATGTAATTTCTGTCTGATTTTAGTGTGTTGATGAATTAATAACAAAATAAATATAAAAATATATGAAAATGATTGTCTCTACCCTACTTCCCCCACATGCATCCCCAATCTAGTCCATGAGTTCTTAACCTAGGAGCTTATGAGCTTTGTTAATATTTCATTGTAATTGGATTCTTGTTTAATCTCTATTTTATTTTGTACATTTAAAAGAATATTCTGAAGAAAGTCTTCACTAAAAAGGTTAAGAACTCCAGAACTAGAACAACCGTCTCATTCTACAGCTGAGAAGATTGAAGCCTGGAGAAATAAAGAGATTTGCTTATAGTCACAAAGATCCTAAGTGGGAGATCTGAACCTAGTTTTTTTTAAAAGCAAATTTTAAAAGGAAGCTATACAGAGAGGCCAGGGCAGAGGAGGAAATTGGGTCCAAAGTGGGGTAGTTGGGGGTGGGGAGCCAGGGAAGAGACCATATCCATCTCCTTCCCAGTTTCACCAAGTCCCTGATGCTGCTCATAACAGAAGGAATGGAAGAGCGGGAGCCCTGCTGAGATTCATTAGCCTTACCAAAATTGCCACCTTGAAAGGCATACTGAGCTTATAAGCACTTGCCGGAGACATCATTGTCTAGCTCCCACCCAAGCATCCTCTGATGAGTCACTATTTGCTCTCCTTTCATTTTAGAAAGATGAAAAGTTTCAAAGAAAATAGTTGTTTTAATTTTTTTAAGGAAAAGAAAAAGGCATTACAATTAGGGGAGGGGGAGGAAGCACAAACATTTGAAAAGGAAAAAGGGGGCTTTGGTGTTCTGTTTTCAGGGTTGAGGCTTAAGGGGAAAACAGTTTTTAAAGAGGCATTTTCTTCAAGGAAAACTCTTCTTGGCCAGAAGCACTCTGAGGAGCTAAAACAACAGTTAATTTGAGTCACAAGCCAGGTAAGTGAATGGCTTCAAAGCTTAGGGTTGTTTGGACAGGGCCATGATTATTTCAAAGGCCTCAAAAACAAATGAAAAGGCTGTTTGTTTCTTTTTTTGCTGTGGTCTCTGCAATAGCAGGCAGGACCTTATTCACCCAACTGCTTGCAGTGAGTGTAAGGGAGAGAGCCCAGTGTCTCAGGGAGATTTTAAGAGACTCTCAGAGGCCAGGCCTGGAGAAATTACACAGGACTAGTCTTATGGCAGGCTTCCCATACCCCCTTTAAAGGACATTTAGTTGGATCCCACTATTCATCCAGGTTATTAAGGCCAGACGCAATTCTCCCTTTAATTCCTTATCCCTTCTGGTTGCCCATAATAAAGCTGGGGGTAGAATGGATAAAGCACTAAATTTAGAGTGAAAAATACCTGAGTTCAACTCCTGCCTCACAGCTGGAACCTAAGTAAATTCTCTATGAACCTCAGTTTGCATATCTGTAAAATGGAGGTATCACTAACATTTACATCATAAGTATCTCGAAATCACATCCATACACAAATGAAAAGTGTTATATACATTTTAGCTCTTATGATCTTTAACAAGAATACTTTAGATGAATGATCTCTTTTGAGCTTCACAAAAGCGTGGAGAGGTAGGTACCACAATGTTTATTGTAATCTTCATTTTAAAGAGGAGGAAGTTAAGACTCAAGGCCTGGAGCAACAGAAGCAAAATGATTTCACCAAGTCAGTCTCATTCACTGTGATGAGGATTCCTTTTCTATTCAGTCTTGCCCATTGGCTTTTTGGCCTCTGATCTAGGGTTCAGACCTCTGGCTCCGGTGTAAGAAGTCTGTCTTCAGTATCTTAGCATCTGCTGAGTATTGGTCTGTTCTCTTGCCAAACCCAGGCCAACCCTCTTCCTTTCCTGTGCTCACCTGCTGATTTCACACCTGCTGTTTGGCAGCCCCTCACAGAAAGTTAAGTTTTGTGAGACCTGGCTTCTCACTGGTGGTTCCTTAACTTGCAGAACCAATGCTCAGGCTTTCCAAGAAGCAGGGCAGTTTGGAAGTATACTTAGAAAGAAGCCATTAATCCTTCTGTACCCATAAGCATCATTTCTTAAAGAAAGAAAAAATATTATTTTGGGACCAATAGGCCTCTGCCTAAAAGTACATTTCTCTTCATCCCCAACCTTAATGATCTCTATTTGAGCTATGGGGCCCAACTACTCTCACAGAACTCTCTGGCTACCCATTTCTTGTTACATGAGCATGCTCCCACTCCCAAACCCCATTCCCAGTTCTAACTCGCAAGCTCCCTTCCCTCTCCAAAATGATTTTCCCCTTCACATGTAGTTTTGGCTAGTTATAACCCTAAAACCTGCCAGAAAGCCAGAAAGCACTGTGCAAGGTGCTGTGAAGAAAATGCTATCTTAGATGTATAAAATGTAGGATGAAAATATATGCACATAAAGAGTTAAATACACAGAACAAAATAGTCAATGACTATAATAATCGAGTATTTGACAAACCTAAAGACCCCAGCTTTTGGGATAAGAATTCACTATTTGACAAAAACTGCTGGGAAAATTGGAAACTAGTATGGCAGAAAGTAGGCATAGACCCACACCTAACATCATATATCAAGATAAGATCAAAATGGGTTCATGATCTAAAAAAAGATAAACAAATTAGAAAAACATAGGATAATTGACCTCTCAGATTTGTGGAGGAGGAAGGAGTTTTTGACCCAAGAAGAACTGGAAATCATTATTGATGACATAATTATAATTTTTATATACAATACAAAAAGATAATTTTGATTATATTAACTTTAAAAAGTTTTTGTTCAAATAAAACTAATGCAGACAAGATTAGAAGGGAAGCAATAAACTGGGAAAATATTTTTACATCCAAAGGATCTGATAAAGGTCTCATTTGTAAACTATATAGAGAATTGACTCAAATTTATAATAATTCAAGCCATACTCCAATTGATAAATGGTCAAAGGATATGAACAGACAATTTTCAGATGAAGAAATTGAAACTATTTGTAGTCATATAAAAAAGTGCTCCAAATCACTATTGATCAGAGAAATGTAAATTAAGACAATTCTAAGAGACCACTACACACCTGTGAGATTGGCTAAGATGACAGGAAAAGATAATGCTGAATGTTGGAAGGGATGTGGGAAGAATTGTGAACAGATCCAACCATTTTGGAGAGGAGTTTGGAACTATGCTCAAAAAGTTATCAAACTGTGCATACCCTTTGATTCAGCAGTGTTACTATAGGGCTTATATCCCAAAGAGTTCTTAAAGGAGGGAAAGGGACCTGTATATGCAAAAATGTTTGTGGCAGCCCTTTTTGTAGTGGCTAGAAACTGGAAACTGGGTGGCTGTTCATCAGTTGGAGAATGGCTGAATAAATTATGGTATATGAATGTTATGGAATATTATTGCTCTGTAAGAAATGACCAGCAGGATGATTTCAGAGAGGCCTGGAGAGACTTATCTGAACTGATGCTAAGTGAAATGACAGAACCCGGAGATCATTATTCATGGCAACAAGACTATATGATGATCAATTCTGAGGGATGTGACTCTTCAACAATGAGATGATTCAAACTAGTTCCAATTGTTCAGTGATGAAGAGAACCAGATACACCCAGAGAGAGAACCCTGGGAACAGAGTGTGGATCACAACACAGCATCCTCACTCTCTTTAATGTTATTTGCTTGCATTTTGTTTTCTTTCTCAGTTTTTCTTTTCCTTCCTTCTTGATATAATTTTTCTTGTGTAAGATAACTGTATAAATAGGTATACATATATTGGATTTAACATGTATTTCAACATATTTAACATGTCAATACATGTTCCAGCTGCAGGGGTGGGGAAAAGGAGGGGAAAATTTGGAACAAAAGGTTTTGCAAGGGTCAATGTTGGAAAAATGACCCATGCACATGCTTTGTAAATAAAAAAAAAAATTAAGAAGAGTTAAATAACAAGACTTATTTAGTAGAGGATTTAGTTTTTACTTAGGGGACTAAAAGAGTTCATAGGACACCTAAAGTCCCTAAGTACTCCCAGAAATAACCAATACTTAGCTAGATCTGATTGTATGAGATCCTCTTGTTCACTGAGGCCAGTGGACAGGGAGTATTTTTTCTGCCAGAACTAAGAGATAAAAAGTAAACAACTAGATCTTTTCTTCATTCTTTATCATCATCAATCATAAATTATATCTGCGCTTTAAGATAAACCTGCTAACATGGCTCATGGATGAGAAATGTTATTCATACTTCTTGAAACATTAAATGAAAACAGTAATAATAATAATATTTTATATAGTACCTATCATGTACAAGGCATAATGCTAAATGTTTTATAAATATCTCATTTGGTCCTCAGAACAACCCTGGGAGATAAATGCTATTGGGAGGCAAAGAAGTTTAAGGTCATGTAGATAACATTAATAATGGGCATGTTTGCCTTTTCTCTTATTAGAAAAATTAAGAAATTGTAACTAAATTCCCAAAACACATTATAGTCTAGTATACTGAATAATTTGACACATTCTTTTCTGTAAGAACTGAATGCTACAATGGAATTAATCCACAGTAGTTGAAACCTTAAACTCCAAGTCATCAATTAGAAAGGACACGAACACAACATCTGATTTCCAAGAGACAATGAAAATTATTCTGAGTTATATTAAGAACAAAGATCATGTTTGGATGAACTCAGCAACCGAGTTAGCATGGAGCATTAGCATTAGTATTGCAGCAACTGAAGTTAGATGGAATCAATCAACATTAAAATTTCTCATTGTCTTCAGAATTATAATGGTGAAGGGGTACATATTATAAATAAAACCTAAACCAAACAATGGGCATTAAATACATCTGATGGTCTATTTAAATGACATTCTACATCAGTAATACCAAGAGTGACCCAGCCATATGTCATCGCCTCTTTCATGGGTTTAATTTGGATTATATAATATATATATATATATATATATATATATAAGCTTTTCAAAGAGACTTTGAAAAAATCATAAGTTTCATCCCCCCATATCAAGCACTCTTTCCTCACCTATAAAGTGAGAATAATATGTGTACTACCTACCTAATAATACTGCTGTAAGGAAAGCCCTTCATGAATATCTCTACTGAAAAAATTACATTTGTTAGCTGACAACTGAGAAGAACCCAAGAACCTCCAAAAACATCCCATTACTACTAAAGATCTCCTACATAAACAGATTTATTTCCATGGGCCTGCCAGTATTATAATTTACATGGATCTTCATCAAATCATTCCACAATAACTAGACTAGGAATTGATGATATTAAGGTAGAAATGAAAGAATCCTTGTTCTTGGGAAGTTTAGCTCCTATTAATAGAAACATATAAATAGTAAAAATAAATAAAATATAAATAATAAATATATCCATATATGGATTTGCTATATATATATACTATGCAATCAATTTTTTTTTTTTTTTGAGGAGAAGTCTCTAGCAACTTCAGGGATAAGAATGACAGAACAAAGACAAAGATCTGGAAGGGAATCTGGTCTCTTCATTTTACAGATAAGCATTTGAAAAGAACTTGGAAGAATATTGAAAATTCTATGAAGGGGAGTCAAAGAAGGAGAATGTTCCCTCAATTCATTTGTTAGTGTTGATTTTCTATCCAGGTATTTATTGAAATGAAACTATGTAAAAGGTTAAAAGCCCCAGATTTAGAGGGAGGGATGCTGGAAGGTGTTATGAACTAAATTTGTGGACTCTTAGAGTAGCCAAGAGTAGCCTCTACTAAATAAGCCTTGTTATTTAACTCTTTTTAAATTTTTTTTTATTTACAAAGCATGTGAATGGGTCATTTTTCCAACATGGACCTTTGAAAAACCTTTTGTTCCAAAGTTTTCCCTCCTCCCACTCCCAGCCCAGCTGAAAATCCTGACTCTTCATTCAGCACCAGCTCTTTGGACCTTTGGTCCCCATCCATAATGAGAGAAGGTTGAAAGAGGTTCCATGATCTTATGTATCAATAGGGATTTTCCTTTTCTTGAAAAAAACTCATTTTGAATCAGTGCTAAACATCTCCCAATAAATTTCTCAAGAAGCAATTGATAAAATTCAGCTCAAAAACATTTAACAAGTACCTACTAAGTATGAGGTATTAGAAATACAAAGATGAAAAGTGACATGGTATCTGCCTTGATGAGATGTGCCTACATGAAAATGAAATAGCAAACAAAGAAGAGATCCAGAGGTCACATTGGGATCTTCTTAGTGGCCACTTTATTTTGGATAAGTTGAAGTTCACATGGGGACTTTAAAGAGCTATGTTCTCTTTCTCCATCTTGCCTAGAACATGGCATAATAAAATGATTATCAAAGTGGTGAGCCCTCCATTGTTCCCATTCTATAGCTGGCTACTCCAAGAGTTCATACATTTAGGTCTACTAAATGGAGAATCATCAAATTCATCAATCACTTTGCTTTTACTTCAGTTCCAAACAACTCATCAGCTTTAGTAAAACCCTGTCTACTTGGACCAGAGTTGTAAGGTAGGAAAAGATCTGAAATGTAAAAGCTTGTGGAAATTTAGGTTTCCATCTATTTAAGTGTATTTAATTTACCTGAACATTGTGTGTCCAGCACATAATCATCTAAGACAAAAGTATAAATATTATCATTCCTTAGCTTTCTAAGTGTGCTTATCTGTTGGTAACCAGAGTTTGATCTTCATCATTGATAAATACGTTAATATCTTCCCCACAGAAACAGAATTCTCTGCTCCAATCCAAGTGGTTTGCTCTTGAAATACATTTACATTAATAGATAGATAGGGATAGGGCCTGGAGCTATGATTCACTCAGTCATAGGGACCTCCCTCTACCATTACAAGTAGGAATATGAACCTACTCTGCAATTTACAATCTTAGAAAATTGCCCAGAGAACTGAGATGTTAAGGGATTTGCCCACTAAACACATTTGGCATTTATATAGCACTTTTGAGTTTGTGAAGCATTTAAATACATTATTTGAGCTTCTCCACAAACCCATGAAGAAGGTTCTCTTGTGTATTTTATTCCCATTTTACAAATGAAGAAACTGAGGTGTTGGGAATCAAACTCCCCCTGTCTCCAAAATGTGCTGGTAAATTAACTAGATCTCCAGAGTAAGAAAATAAAACCAAAACTTTTAAATCCTAGTGCCATAATTTTTTTAAAGTTCAATCAACAAAACAATAATTCATGCCTTGAGTAGTAGCATTTGATTCTTTCTGAGAAATTTAATAGTCAGCTCTCTTAAGTGAGTACAAGCTGGCTCCAGCATAACCCTGGATATGAGGTTTATAAAGTGCTTTATAGATAAAATCTCATCTGACCCTCATCTGATCTCATCAGGTCATTTTTTATTGACATCCCCATTTTATAGATGTGAAAAATTAAAGATTAGTGACTTGCTCATAGTCATGCAGCTAGGAAGACCTGAAATAGAATTGGACTCAGTTCTCTATGACTCCAAATTCAGAGTGATTTCTACCATACCATAGTGCTTCGTGGTATCCCGATTCTACTAATGAGAATAGATGATGTGCCTCTGGTCACAGAGTCAGAAAATAACAGAGCCAAAGCCAAGAACAGACATTTTCTGATTTTACTGTTAGTGATCTTTCCACTGTGCCCCCAACTCTATCAATATGCCAATTAACTGAAATGTTAGTGATTTGGTAGAAGTCAGCAATAAATGAATGACATTTGTGTTTAAAGAAGTTTTTTTTAGGTTCATAGCTTTAGAATTAAAGAATATTTGAAAAGTCACCCTATGTGACCCCCTCATTTTACAGATAAGGAAACCAAGGCACCAAGAGGGTAAGTAACACAAGGAATAAGATAGTTAAGATTTGAGCCCAAGGTTTTCCTGACTCCAAATCTAGTCTTCCTTTCCAATCTATCATGTTGTATACCTGTCTATGATGTCTCCATGATGACCTTCCAAGGACAGATGAGGCAAGTCCAGTGCATGTTTGTCCAGGTGTCCCTTCTATCCTCTTCCTAAATTAATGGGCTTGGGCTCCTGGAGTCCCACCCTCTGCTTGTTTGCCTGCCTTTGTAGGCTCTGGTCAGGAAATGATGTCTGGTGATCATCACAAACAAACAACAGTCCTTCTTTGAAACCCCAGAATGGGGGGCATTGTTAGTAGCACGTACCATGTCAGCCCAAAGTCATTTTTTTCTGGCACGAGATGCTTCCTGCTACAACAGATCTAATCCCTTTTTAAACATTATTCATCTCCAACATCTGTTTCAGACTGAGATGAACTTCTTCGTGTTATCCAAAGCCTATCAGGCTTCCAAGTGGGAGAGAAACTCTGCGAGGTAATCTTAGAACTGCTACGATGATAGAAGTCACACTCTGTTTTAGCTTGAGGTAAAATGGGTCTCTGTGCCAGTCACAGATAATTACAGACTGAAATATTACATGAAAATTAAAATATGTAAAATGTCTCTGGTGCTTCAAATAAATGTCAGAAACTGTCCATACACCTCAGTTACTAGACTCAAGGATCAAATTTAAACAGACACATTTATCTCAGCTCAAAGGGAGGCTTTTTCTGGATTCCCACAAGTGCTAGATTTGCATGGGAAGCTGATTGAAAGTCTTGAATATTTGACTCCTGGGAAGCAGTACTAGGAAACAGTAGGATGTACTGCACTGAAGTTAATCTGTTCTCTAGCTACATCTATACAATGTAAACTAATTTTCTTTTTAAATGGTTACATTTGTCTGAACATGTGTCTGAACACAAGTTAATAACTAGGTACTTTTAAAAAAGTTAGTCAACTGACTTAATTCTGTAAGTTTGTCCCAAAAAAAACTGTTTGAGTACAGACCAAAAGCCTCAATTATTAAACCTGACAGATCAGAGAGGAGAACATTTGCTTAGTGGAATCCCAATATCTTTAAAATAAAATGATTTGATGAATATATTTGCAAACTCAGATACAAGAGAAAAACATCTATGAATCTCAATAATTCTATAAATCATGCAAAGGGCATCTCCAATGAGAGTCAGCTTTAGAGAGAAGTAAAATACTCTTAGAAGGAATGATACTCTAATTGATTAGCATACATTTCTGTTCTATTTTGAATTAAGCCCGGAGAGCAGCTAGAAAGGGCACTGGGCACTTAAGGAAAGTATGAAGGGGAACAGTATTGGAATGTTGGGGGTGACTCATTCATTCATTCATTCAACACATACTTACTAAGGGTCTACTATATGGAAAATATAGTCCTACATATTGGGAGAGAGGAACAATTTGAGTAAAGTGGGGACATAAAGGGACATAGGTCTTTATGGAATTTACAATCTAATATGTGAATGAGACACAGGTAAATATACTCCAGGTAAGTATACTCCAAAACATTATATGTTAAGTACATCACAAAATAAGACATTATATAGAACCTAGAGGAAAAAGTCACTACTGATCAAAAATCAAACACCTTACTTTACAATTTCACCCAGGTTGAATCTTATTTCCAGTCATATTATTGTAAAAAGACTAGGAATTAGAGTTTATGCTAGTCAGAATACAGCACAGAAAAAAACAAGGTTTTTATTGCTGGCAGATATTATAATAAAGCAGGAATATGAATCCTGTCTGCTTCACTTGGCTTTTGTCTTGCCCTCAGCTTCATTTGCATGCTAATTTAAAAAGAACTTGGCAGGGAGGTGAGCTTTGGTGCCCTAGCCCATAAAAGTTTGTTTTGGTGAAGGTTATTTGGGGGGAAGTAGGTTGGTCTGGGAGTGGGGGTATACAGAGTCCCTGCGATGGATTTGGGGACACAGGTTCACATTCAAGGATTTAGCAGAAAATAAATAAATAACTAAATAGATGAATAAATGAATGAATATTAACTATAAACTTTCCAACCACAACTCAGACAATTGTCAGGAGTCAAGGACAAAAAGACAATGACATTAAAAGGAAAGAAAGAAAGAATATTTTAGCCTGGGACATTCTGTTAGCTTTTTGCATCTGCCAGCTAATTATGGTAGTTAATATTCTTCTAGCACATAGCCAAGACTATTAGTTTGTCCATGTCAAAGAGAATTTTTAATGTCATAAAGAAATTGGATGACTGAATGAATTTGATGAGATCCTCCAAATTAAGATATGTGTTTTGATAGTTTTCAACTTTAGTAAGAAGGTAGGCACAAGAGAGAATGTTAAACATATATTAAGAAATACAGTTCAGGTTTGAGAAATGAAAAAGAACGAAGGTTTTTAACCTATTTGTAGTCTTCTAGCCATGGGCCTACTTTCAGACTGCCTCTAAAACCCTCATCTCCAGCCCTTGCCCCTGAAACCAGGTTTTTACAGGTGAGCCTTTTGAGAGAAAAGTACTTTATAACAATAAAGAGAAAAAAAATTCAGCAAATATATAACCAACATATCAATTAAGACTTTGCAATGTTCCATTGAGGAAGATCAACACCCTCATATCTCTTCTTTGGGACCAAACTATAATTTCATAGTTTTTTATTATTTTTGTTGATTTTTTTTGTTCTTTCCATTTTCATCAATGTACTAGTTGTTGTGTTGTTATGCATAGTTTTCTCCTCTCTGTTACTTCACTTTGCATCAATTCATATAAATATTCCAACATTTCTCTATATTCATCATATCTGACACTTTCTTCAGTGCAATAATGTCTCATTATATTGATGTACAACACTTTGTTTAATCATTCATAAATCAATGTGATTAGGCTTAACTTCTAGTTCTTTTCTACTACAAAAATGTTTTGGGACCTTTGTTTTTACTATTGACCTATCTGGAATTTAAAATTAATAGGGGGAATCCCAAAGTCAAATAATATGGGCACTTTAGTCGCTTTCTAGATTCAAACTAATTTTCAGAACTTTAGAATTGCTAGACTACTTTTTTTTAGTTGGTGTATAAATATGTGAATATGATGTCAAGGTCTTAGCAAAAATATTTACTGAAAAGTCATTTTTTTTTACAAAAATCAACTACTTCCTTTATTCTACTTGTTTTAATTTTGTTCATGGAAAGGCCATTCAATTTCATTTAGTCAAAATTATCTATTTTATCTTTTGTGCTTGTCTCTATGTTGTGTTAGGTTAAGAATTCTACTTCTACTTATAGCTGACAAAGGTATAATTGTCTTCTAAATTCTTTCTATTTGATATATAGTTTGATTTTTTAATATTCAGGTAACATATTCCCATTTGCAGATTATTGTGATATAGGATATAAGGCCTACACCTTATTTCTGCCAACCTATTTTCCAAGCAATTCTAGTTAAATAGGGAATACTCCTGAAGAAATTTATGTTCTCATATTTATCAAATATTATTGAGTTCATTTGTTTCTGATTCTTTCTTATCTAGTCTCATCCACTAATCCCCCTTCTATTTTTAAGCAAGATCGAATAGTCTCGATGATCACTGATGATTATAATTTGAGGTGAGGAATAATCTACCTTTCAATCTTACTCTTATTTTCATTTTCCCTTTGATATTTTAGATCTTTTGTATTTCCATATGGATTTTTTAATATTTTGCCTATCTAAAATTGCTTTGGTAATCTGATTAGTATAACACTAGCTCTACTAACTAGTTTATGTAATATCACAAGTTTTATTATATTGGCATGGCTAAGTCATGAGCACTGAATATTTGTCTAGTTATTTGGAATTCTTTTTTTAAGGAAAATTCTATGCATTAGTAGATTGACTAATGTATATTTAATGCATTTTATAGTTATTTTGAATGGGATTTCATTATCTATTGTTCCATTCTTGATTTTGCTATTTCTATATAGAAATTGCATTACTTTTATGGAATAATTTTGTAACCCACTACTTTACTAATGCTATTAATTATCTTAATGTGTTTCTTTGCTGATTCTCTAAGATTTTGTAAGTTAATCATCATGTCAGCAAATGCAGAAAGTTTTAATTCCTTGTTGCTTATCTTTTTACCTTTAATTTCTTTCTTTCACGTATTGTTACTGATACCATTTCTATAACAATGTCAAATGACATCAGGGAAAGAGAGTATCTTTGATTTATTCGTGTATTTTTTGAGAATACTTCTAGTATTTTCCTGCTGGATATAATGCTAGTTTCTTACTAAAAAAAGAAATTTATTATAACAACACTAAGTAACTGGTTACAGAGATGAAAATTATATCAAAATCAATAGACCATTGGATTGGTTAAAGCAAAAATTAAAAATAACATCAAATTAGAAAGCTTTAACAGCTTTAACCTAAACTATCCAAATAAGCTGTTAAGCTGAAAATTAGGAAATGGGGGGGGGGGCATTGATTGAGCATCTCTTACAAAAATGTAACCAATGCACAGTAATTACCTGAGTAAGAAGGCCAAAAGAATGAAAAAACTGTTTTAGCCAACAAATGCTTTGACAAGTAGAAAAAGGTGGCAGCCAAGAGCAACATGACTTTAGAATTCAAACACACTTGTAAAACCCTACAGAGAAGGTTGGCAGAAGATTATCAGCAATAGAACAACAAAAGGCAGTGGGAGTGAAAACAAGTTTATGGAAAGCTTGGTGTAGGCTCCAACTCAGCCACATTCAAGAGTATTAATACCTGAAGATGGCAGGAAGACAACAAATAGATGCAAAATGGAACAGGTGTTCCAAACTTAATAAAATGATTATTCTTATCATCAGTGTTAATAGAATCAGCCAATATAGACCAATGTACCTCAGTCCTCATTGCACCATATGAAGAAAGGGAACTGGCAACAAAAAAGAAGTCAAGAAGAATGAGTTTAATCCCTCTTCCACGTCAGTTCTTTGAATACTTGAAGATAATCATTATGTACCTCTCTTGTTCATCAGCCTAAATATTTTCTTTTCATTCTATCAATTAGCATTTGATATAATCTTAAGATTCTTCACCACCATACACAAGATGATCTCCCTTCTAAAATGGTACCTGAAGCTGAATACAATACTTCAGATTTAGTCTGATGAAAGCAAAATATAGAGAAACTATCATATCCCTATATTTTAGATATTCTTCCATTCTAAATGCAGTCTAAAATTGAAATGAGATTTTTGACTATGTCACCCTGTTGACTCATATTGAGCTTATTATCCATTAAAATCCCCAGATCATTTAAAAATAATTCTACAACCATATTTCTCTGTTGCATACCTAACAAGTTGATTTTTTGAACCCAGGTGTAAAATTTTATATTTATCTCTATTTAGTGTAATATTGTATGATTTTGCCAAGAGACAAACTTATGCTTTGTCTTTCTGTAGGATGAGAATACAGTCATTCCTAAAATCCTGTTGGCTTTCCCATTGTATAAACACACACACACACACACACACACACACACACACACTTTCCAGGTATTTAAGACCAGGGAACCAAAGTTAATGGAATGTCTACAGATTTCCATTTTAATTCAGAAACTCATGTGTTGTACCAATTTAATTCTAGTTAAGGGATCTTTAAAACAATGGTGTTCCAATAAATCATCTAAAATTGTTCATTAATTCTTATTTTTATGCTTGGTTTCAGTTTATAATTTAGAATAAAATGAATTTTTTTGTTTCAGCCAAATATACAGTCTATTTGGTTTCAAAGTTCACAATTATATTTGGTTCTTCTTTTCAAAGTTGACCCATCCTTATTATTATCTATCCCTGTATTTTTTGCAAAATACTACTCTATATGACTCATCATTACCTGAATTTTCATTTGTCACTCAAAATGTCTATAATATTTACCTTTTCATGTGTGTAGACTTCATTTCCTCAGTCCAATGGTAAATCAAATTAGAACAAAAACCACATCTTATAACATATTTCATTATATTTCTTACAGAATTACATATTCAATAAATATCTACTTAAGGAATTGGTAGTGTGCTACAGTAGAACTAATGCTGAACTTATAATCAAAATGTAAACTCCCTGAAGTCAGGGGGCTATTTATTGATTTATTTTTTTGTATTTCTATTTCTCAGTGTCTAGCACATAGTAGGCATTTAAATAAATCCTTGTTAATTGACTAATTAAAATATTAGCTTTGCTACCTACTACTATATGACTTTGAAGAAATAACAATCTCTATGGTCCTCATTGTCCTTACTCTATAAAATTAGGAGTGGGGTTGTACTAGATGACCTTTATAGTTGCTTCCGATTATAAAAGCTTCAATAAAATATATCAATGAACATGTACCATCATGCTCTCCCACAAATGAAAACAATATAATGCCAGTAAAACATAATTAGTCATAAAAAGCAGCCATAATTTCGACTGAGAGAAGATATCCTTTAACACAATGGAGTAGGGTCATACTTTGGGAACTCTCAGTGGTTCATAACTTTTATTATTCATTTTTCTCCCCACATAGGGAGCTAAAATTTTTTGAAATTAAGTTGCCTCTAAGATATGCATTCTCATATATGTTAGCAAACCAATGCTGGCAATAAGTTTAAAAATATAAAACACTGTTTTAGAACAAAAATTAAAATGAATAGTAAAGGAATAGAAATTAATCATTAAGACCCACATCTCAGATACAAACTCACTTCCTTTTTCTACAGAGAATTTTGTGTCTTATAACTCTTCCAAATGCTCATTGCTACAAAAGGGGAAGTTCAGACAATCTTGCTTTAGAGATCAGAAACTCCAGTCAAGATAGGAGTTTCAGCCTTGGTCTTGACAGGTTCTATAACTTCAGAGCAGTGAGATTATTTCATAGTTGTCAAGATGGTCAAAATCTATGCGATTCTTACTAGCAGCCCCTAGTTTTGAGAAATATTTAAGGGATTCCATTTTTCCCCTCTGATTTTCTCGGAATAGTCTTTCAGTCAGAGCCAGCAACTGGAGAACATGGCCCCTAAAGAGGGAAAAAAAATGTCCCTGCTCACATCTAATCAACATCCATCCTTCAGGCTCAGGGTTTTCTCCTACTGTTGCTATGTTCTGTATACACCATGCACAGGAATGAGAAGGGGAAACAAAAACGAAGAACCACTTACTAGCCTGTCTTCTCCAAGGTACTAGTCCCTTACACTAATATTAAGGCATAAAGAATTGCCAGCAGAATTTGCTTTGATATGAACCAAGTCAAATTCTCTTATATGTTAGGGTTGGTTTGTTTGTTTGGTTTTTTTTGGGGGGGAGGATGAGGGAATCTGTAATTTTGAAGAGCTTCCCAGTAAGGAAACTTCTCCTCCCCACCACCAATGGAAGTTGTCTACTGTTCTGCGATTAATAGTGTTTGAAGCTTATCAGGAGACATTGGGAAAAACTTAAAGAAGTCATATAGGCAATATATGTCAGTTATAAAACTTGGACTCACATTGTTCTGATTACAGTATGTCAGTATATTTTCCATATCAAAGAGTAGAAATGAGTTATATTTTTCATAGTTGGAAGTAGGACTAGAAACATAAATGAATCTATGAAAAGTTCACTTAAACTGTATCAATTAATTGATCAATAAACTTTTATTAAGCACCTACTATGTGCCATGCACTAGTGGAAGCTCCACACTGTTCATAATTCCAAGCTTAAGAGAAATTATTCTATAAGTTGAATAATATGCTAAAATAATGTCTCATCAAATGAAAACATTATGGTTTTACCTGTGTTTCAAAACTTCCAGTGGCTCCATGCTCCCTTCATCTGCATTTAAGGGAGGGCACAGGGTTTTTTTTGGTTTGTTTAAAAAAAAAACACCTCAGTTTTGCCATTTTGTATTCATTAAAGTACAGAGAAACAAAATGGAAACTTGCCAACTTCAGATGATTTTGGCACTGATACTACTCAAAAGGAGCCTTGAATTTTTGAAAAATAAAATTGACACATAATTAGTCCAAAAGATGTTCTTACTGCTCTATGTGTGTGTTTGAACTTTAAAGAGAAGCTGCCATTCCCATGCTCTGATTACCTTCCAAGCACACATTATGAACATTTTGTTTTTATTAGGTACCCAAAGACTTGTGTATATGGAAGGAAAAGTAATAACCTATTAAGTAAGACAGACTTTAAGTAGCCACCAAAGAGGCTGTTAGAGATGGAAAGAACTATAGACATCAATTATGTAATTGTCACATTTTATACATGACAAACTCAGAAGGGGAAAATTTCCTTCCCTAGGTCTCACAGGTGATAGAAACCCAATGCCCAACTTCATGTCCAGAGGTCCTTTCATGACAGCAAACCAGTTCTCAGCCTTGACAGATAACACCATGGCAACACTGGGCAAGTCTTTTCACATTTAATTCAGAACCTCCAAATGTCTGTCTGTCTGTCTGTCTGTCTCTCTCTCTCTCTCTCAAGCTAGTACCACCTCGCCAAGTTCTAAGTGGGCACACCAGCCAAAAGAATGTCTCTCTGGAATGTCCTCATGCTGTGTACTCAGGGGACAGATGTGGACAATCTAACAGGATTCAAATTGGGATACATATAATCCCAACAGGGTAAGATAATACCAATGGAGAAGGCTGGACAAAGCCTCTTTTTTTTTTTTTTTTTTTTTTTTTGCATTTTGTAGATATGGAATATGCACATAAAGGGCATTGCTGTCTATCCCAGTAGAATGTAAGATCCTTGAGGGCATAACCTATTTAATTTTTTCTTCATATTCCTAAAAATTAGTACAATGACTGATATACAGCAGGTGTTTAATAAATGTTTGCTTATTAACTGATTGGGGCATCAGGTCACTGGGTAGCATTGCCAGGGTCTGGCTACTTCTTCCCTGTGCTTGAGAAATACAAAAGAATATTTGTTTCATCATGATCTGAGGTAATTCAGCCTTAGATACAAATATCCAGTTCAGCTAACTCAATCATGACTTCATTTTTTTAAGCAATGAATACTCCCTTAGGAGCTATATGAGATAACAAAGACCCATCTCCTGCTTCAAAGGTGAAGGGGTTCAATAAGAGTTGGAGTGGTGGTAATAACTTACATTTACACAGTCCCTTAAATTTTACAAAGCATTTTATGTACATCATCTCATTTAAACTCGACAATAAACTTAGAAGATGTGTGCCCCTGAAATTATGGTTCCCATTTTATAGAAGAGGAAACAGAGGCTCAGGGAAGTTGGGCATCCTGCCCAGAGTCTCACAGCTCCTAAATGTCAGAGGCAGGGCTTCTTGATTCCGAGACCATGCACTCCCTCAAACACTGCCTCTGAAGCAATTTTGGCAGATTGAGCTGGAAGAGAAAGACCATGGCTCCACATAAATATAGGGGAGAGGAGAAAACATTATTCTCTCCTACTCATCCACCTAGCTCAAAGGAAGACTTATGTCGGGATACAAATCTGGAATGAGTGTTTGTGAGGTCTGGAGAAAGAGACAGGCTAAGAACAAAGAAGGTGCCTTGGGGAGTTGTGGAGGGAAAATTTGGAGAAGCCTCTGAACCTAGAGCACTTTGTTGGACTGTGTCTGCTACAGGCCAGTGTTAAAAAAGACCATCAAGTGAAGAAATTGAAACTATTTCTAGCCATATGAAAAGATGCTCCAAGTCATTATTAATCAGAGAAATGCAAATTAAGACAACTCTAAGATACCACTACACACCTGTCAGATTGGCTAAGATGGACAGGAAAAAATAATGATGATTGTTGGAGGGGATGCGGGAAAACTGGGACATTGATGCATTGTTGGTGGAGTTGTGAACGAATCCAACCATTTTGGAGAGTAGTTTGGAACTATGCTCAAAAAGTTATCCAACTGTGCATACCCTTTGATCCAGCAGTGTTACTACTGGGCTTATATCCCAAAGAGATCATAAAGAAGGGAAAGGGACCTGTATGTGCACGAATGTTTGTGGCAGCCTTCTTTGTAGTGGCTAGAAACTGGAAACTGAGTGGATGCCCATCAGTTTGGAGAATGGCTGAATAAATTGTGGTATATGAATATTATGGAATATTACTGTTCTGTAAGAAATGACCAACAGGATGATTTCAGAAAGGCCTGGAGAGACTTACACGAACTGATGCTGAGTGAAATGAGCAGGACCAGGAGATCATTATATACTTCAACAACAATACTATATGATGACCAGTTCTGATGGACCAGGCCATCCTCAGCAACGAGATCAACCAAATCATTTCTAATGGAGCAGTAATGAACTGAACTAGCTATGCCCAGAAAAAGAACTCTGGGAGATGACTAAAAACCATTACATTGAATTCCCAATCCCTATATTTATGCACACCTGCATTTTTGATTTCCTTCACAAGCTAATTGTACAATATTTCAGAGTCTGATTCTTTTTGTACAGCAAAATAACGTTTTGGTCATGTATACTTATTGTGTATCTAATTTATATTTTAATATATTTAACATCTACTGGTCATCCTGCCATCTAGGGGAGGGGGGGGGGGGGTAAGAGGTGAAAAATTGGAACAAGAGGTTTGGCAATTGTTAATACTGTAAAGTTACCCATACATATAACCTGTAAATAAAAGGCTATTAAATATATATATAAACAAAAAAAAAAGACCATCAAGGGAGGAAACAACTAGTATAGACATTGTCAAGAAAATATATTGCACGGGGAAGGTACCAGGAGATAGGGCAGGCCTTTTGCATAAACAGAATAGGCAGCTGCCCATGGGATATAAAAGGCTGAGAGACAGAATCCAATGTCCACATCTTTTTTCCTCCACCTATTTGTCCCTGTTTCCTCTGAACTCCTTTCCCCAGTAGTTTAAAAAAAAAAAAAAAAAAAAAAAAAAAGCAAATGTTCAAATTCCAGTGCTATCTGGGAGGGGTAAGACATTATCAGTAAGTAACATCTAAACTCTAATTAATTAATAATCCTAAGAAAAGAACAAGGGAGAGGGAATGGGACTCAGAACAGAGAAGTCTTAATGGGACCAGAAATCAAGAAAGATCTCATATATGGGATACTGCCATGGGGCAGAACCACTAAGCAAATGAACATTGGAGTCTTGGTGTCGAAATGGGAGAGTGGCAAAGAAGAGTAACAAAGGGGCTTTGAAAAGCCATCCCACAAATACTTCACAATTTTGTTTTAAGAGCTGGAAGGTGGCTGGGACAAGGCGCTGCACAGTAAACCTTTCAGACATCCAAAATTGCCATTAGCCATTACACAATGTAAATTATGTTTAAGAAAATCATTTAAAAAGGAAGAGTTTTGTATCAGACTCAAACTCAGGACTGGAAGGGCTTTAGAGATTATATAGTTTAATACTCTTAATTTTTTCTACTCAGAGGGCCTGACATTTAAAATTAGAGACTCTCCCAAAGTCACCTTTCTTCTCCTGTCATCCTCTGCTAGAAAGATGAACTGCTCTCCTCCTGGGGAGGAAATCTACATTGAAAAATGCACAAAGAAACGCACAGTACCTAAGCTAAAATTACATCAGCCCATCTTTGAGAGCCGTGGTCACACTCAAATAAATGAAATGCATTATGATTGCCAAAGGAAGCATTTAGGTCCTTACATTCCTCTTAAAACAAAGCTAATACATCGGGCTTATGACAACCCATCCCCAGTGCTGGGAGATGCAAAGTTAACTCGGACTATCTGCCAGGCCAGATTTTTAAACAACTGCTTGAGTTAATAAGGGAAGGAAGGGAACGTGAGCTTTCTGCGGGCACCATGTCTGTATGTATATTTGGTTCTGCCTCCAATGCCCCTCTTCTCTTCCTCATTATCTCCTATGCAACACTGAAAACTCTTTTCAAAAGCCCCCTCCTTCCACAGAGTCTATGGCCCTAAGCAAATGAACATTTCCCCCCCAGGTCCCACATGGCATAGAATGGGATCTGAGAATTTAAGGCTAGGAAGCTACTTAAAGATCATCTAATTCAATGCCATTATTTTATAAATGAAGAGACCAAGCCCCTGAGCTGGGGAGTGACTTATCGAAGATCATATAGATATTACTTTAATAGAGACAGGATTGAATCTAGCACTTTTGATTCCAAAACCAGCACTCTTTCCATTACACCACAGAATATAACAGTTTGTTCCTTTCTTATGCATTTACCTTGGCATTACAATGATGTGCCATTTTTCCCTATTAAATTGTAAACTCTAAGGCCCTGAAAGATCTAGGTTAAGATTAAGGCTCCTGTCTTTTCAAATAGCATCTTTCATGATTCTCCATACATAGTAAGTTATTAGTAAATGTTTGTGAGTTTTATTAAAATTAACAGACATTACTTACTCAGTAAGTCGGGAAATAAGCATTTATTAAGCATCTATTATATGTCAGACACTCTGCTAAGCACTAGGGATCCAAAGAACAATAAAAGTAGTCCCTCTTCTCAAGAACTCACAATTTAACAAGGGAGATAACTTGATAAATATCTATGTACAAACAAGATGCATTGTAAATCATTAATGCAGAGAAGACACTAGCAATAACGGATATTAGTAAAGACTTCTCATAAAAAATTGGGGTCCTATCTGGGACTTGAAGGCAGTCAGGAGGCAGAGATAAGAGGCAAGACAGAGAGATAAAGAGAAGGAGAGAAAGGAAGACAGGGAGAGAGGAGAGAGAAAGAGAGAAAGACAGAGACAGAGAGAGAAGGAGGAAGAAGGGGGAGAGAGAAAGAGAGGAAGGAAGGGAAGAGAAAAGGAGGGAGAGAAGGACAATGAGGGAGGGACAGAGAGAGAAGGAGAGAGAAAGGGACAGAGAGAGGGAGGGAGGAAGAGAAAGAGGAAGAGATAGAGGAAAAAAGAGAAAGAACATTCCAGGCATGAAAAATAGTTATTGAAAATGCTCAGCCTAGAGACAAAGGAAGAAAAGTATGGGAAGTTAAGGTATAAGACTTAAAAAATTGGAGGGGACTATGTTGTAGAGGCCAAAGGAGGCATTTCTATTTGATTCTGGAGGTGACGGTCACTGCTTTGATTGGATGGGGAAGGAAAGAAGGGTGACATGGTCAATTCAGTACTTAAGGAAGATTAATTTGACAGCTGAGTGGAGGAAGGACTGGAGTGGGGAGAGATTTGTGGCAGGGAGACCCACCAGCCCACCTTCCCACCTTTGAAATAGACCAATTGGAAAGTATTTAGATTCTATTCCAGGTGATGGTAGTATCTGAGAAGAGAAGTGGGCAGATAAGGGAGATGTCATTAGGGTAAAAATTGCCAGGACTTGGGGTCAGATTGGATTTGAAGAATGGGAGAGTATGAGGAGTCAAGTATGACACAGTCTGTGAGCCTAGGTGAGGAGGAGGATGGTAGTACCCTCAAGAGTAACAGAAGAGTTTTGTCATTGTTTGTTTTTTCTGAAGTGGGTTGTAAGATAATTAGTTCAATTTGGAGTAGCTTGAGTTTAAAATGCCTATGGGACATCCCATTCAAGATATCTAAGAGGCAGTTGGAAATGGAAATTTGGAGGCTGAAAGATTAGGATTGGATAAGTAGTTCTGAAAATCACTAGCATAAACACAAGTGAATCCATGGAAGTTGATGAAATCATCAAGTGAAATAGTATATATAGAGAAAAGGGGGCCTAGGACAAAACTCAAGGTAATTAAAGACTGTCTTTGGGACCATATAGTAAAAGAATACAATTAATGACAATAATTTGCATTTCAATAAATCGGTGAATTACAATTGGTATCTAGGCCTTTGAGTAAACCAAAAATAGGTCCAATTTTCCTACAGAGTTGACCATATCATCATTCACAACCAGAGCTGGGCCTAGGCAAAATTTCAAAGAAAATGGTTTTTGTTTACACCCAGACTGTGATCCTAACACCCTGGTTTCCTTCTGTACTCACTGCCTCAAGCCACCTTGGCTACCCATAGCCTCCTACTAGGAATGACTTCCCTGTCCAGTGTCCCTTACTCCAAAAGTACCCTCATTTGCCTCCTTGCAAACAAACAAACAGAAGAGCCTACCAATATGCTCCCATACCTCAGTGGGACAATTCCAGGGAGTTGTAATCATCACCATCTTATATTTACATTTTAAGGTTGATAAAGTGTTTCCTCCCCAATAAGCTGGTGGGATAGGCAATGCAACAGGCACAGCCCAAAGTATTGCTACAGGGATTTAAGGTTTACAGAGTTATATTCATAACAATCCTATACAGTAAGGAGGATAGTTTAAGGAGTTATTTATCTCCATGTAACACAATGATAATAAATAAATGTTATCCATGTTTTTGAAAAGGTCCCCTGTCCATATTGGAGCTAGCTTGAAGTGAATTGTAAGAGTTTATTGTTAGTTTTTTTTTCAAAAAGGTGAAGCAACTTACTCAAAGCCATGTAGTAAATGTCAGAGGCAAATTTTTAAACCCATATCTTCTAATTTAAGATATGACTGATAAAAACTTATAATATCAGACTTCTTCAAGATTTCTCCATTTTTAATAGATGCTAGAGCAGTGATATCTGAAATCCAAAGAAATAAATCTGTAAAGATAGAACTTCAGGGTTCATTATAGATAAATTTCCTTTCAAATGTCCTTTTTCCTTACCCCCAAGCTTGGCTCAGTTTCCATGTCTTTCCATTCTCTGTCCATGTATCTTGTATCTCCATATCCTACCACTACCTCATAGGATCAGCTCACATTCACCATCTCCTTGAAATGATTGCAGTAGCCTCCTAAATGCCCTTCCTGACTCTATTGTCTCCCCCTTTCTCGTCAGTCTTCTGCACATATCCTTACAGAACAGGTATAACCACTCCATGGACTTGCCCATGAAGCTTTCAGTATAAATACAAACTTCTCTGATTGGCATTGAAAGCCCTTTACAATGTGGCTCCCACCTGCCATTCAAGGTTCACTGTATATTACTCTTCACATAGCCTGCATTCCAGCCCAAACGGCCACCTTGCCCCCAATATGCAACATTCCATCACTCCTTTTGGAGCATTTGCCCAGGTTTTTCCTTATTCCTGGAATGCACTCACTCTTCACCTCTGCCCAGTAAAATCCCCAGCTTCCAGCCAGGGTTACAGCAGCTATTACTTCTATTTGATCCCTTTCCCGATTCCCACAGTCATTAGCATGCTCTCATTCTTGAAACTTCCCCACATATACTTTGAATTTATTTACTAGCGCACATATTCTATCTCCCCAGTAAATGTAATTTTCTCAAAGATAAAGGTTTATATTCTTTCTGTGTCTCTGTGTCTCTGTCTTTGTCTGTCTGTCTCTGTCTCTCTCTCTTTCTCTCTCTGCTTTGTAATCCCAGAGACTTGCACAGAGTAGGCACTTAATAAATGATTGAAGTTAATTTTAATGGGACAAAAGCCAATTCTGGAACTAAAAGACTTCAGTTCAAATCTTACCTCCCTCCGACACTGATAGTATTTGAGTATCCTTGGAGTAAGTCACTTAGTCAGACCTTCAGACCTTCTTCTCTACATCTCAGACCCTCAACCATAAAATAAGGACATTGAAGTAAATGACCTCAAAGCAGCTCTTCCAGGGCTTGATAATCCTAAGAAACTGCCTGTGATTAAGGTTATATTTCAATCTTTGGTACAAACCGATAAACTGTGGTCTTTCCATATGGTGGAACAACTGGAACAGCCAACACATCTGGACTTCTGTAAACTGTGTTGTTGTAAAAAAAAAAAAAAAAAATTACAAATGTAATGTAGACTCCATGGGACTTCATAGCAATATCAACATTCCTATGCCAGGTAACATCATGCCCCTCAAAGTTTAACAGGTTACCCCCTAAGGGACCCAATGCCATCTGTGCCATAGGCAGAACACAGGGACCTAAGGAGATTTGTTACAGAACACTAATCTCCTGAAGTCAACCCATCCCTCCAAGGTTGTTTTGTCTGGGGGACAAGGTGTGGGTGGAGCCTCAAGGGGGTAGGGGTAGGGAGATGAAAGGTGAAACCCTGACAAAAGCTTAAAGACAGCTTCATTCTCAGCCCAAATGCTCTTTGGTCCTAAGCTTTGGTTCATGACACACGAAACATTTCATTAACAGAATGTTAACATTATGCTACACCAAACTAGGAGTGCCCTTGTGCTAACACACTGTCAAAAGAGAAAGAGAGAAAGAGAGCACCTAGTTGAGGGTCATTTCTAAAATATGTAGAAAGAGAATGATGAAGGTGAGAGATGGCTATACTTGTATGATAATGAAGGATAAAATGGGCAAGCCATGAGCCTCCATTTCAGCTTCCATTTCAGCATTGCTTGTGTCCCAGAAGCTCTATGATTGTTCCTCTCCCTGGACATTTTGGTCCCTATGAATTACAGACCATGGTTATTTGTCCTAAAAGGGTACTAACAAGATCATCTTGTTCAGGTCCCTGTCCAAAGTAAGGAAGCAGGTAAAGAATTATTATTCCTGTTGTGGGCCAATTACATGTTGGTCCTACAAATCAAGTCAGTATGAGGAGAAATTGTATCAATGAGGGACATTATTGAAAAAAAAACTATTTTACTGAGTAAAGAAAAGGGACTAATACTTAACAAAGATAATAGGTACTGACAGTCTGATGGATTGCTCTAGTCTCCTGGACACACCTAGGCCCATAGCAAGAATATCCCAATGGAGAATAATAAGTCTGTCACATTTGAAGAGCTACTTTCCCTTCTTCAGAGATACTAAGTTACCAAATTAGGCCTTAATTCATTTAGCCAATCAGCTAAAGAATAATCCTCTATTATAGTGAATCAATATATAGGCCCTAAATCAATAACTCTATGGCCTAATCAGCCTTCTAGGCTCAGGGCTTGGGCAGAATATGTGTATCACCCACAATAACTGTCATGAAGATTCCTGAGATGTTAAATGACCCCCAAGTTCATCCAGATAGTAATGACAGAGTTATGATCCAACCTCAGATCTTCTCATTTTAAGTCTAGTTCTTATTTTATTAATCAAAGCTGCCTCCCAAATGCAAAAAAAGCTTTCTACACATTATTCTAGTCCACATGTGGAGGTTCAAATAAGGGGTGGAGAATGGATAAATCCAGCTGACCTCAGTCAGGAATAACATATTCCTTGGCATATCCCTCCCAAACCATTTGTTTGTTGGTTTGTCTCCCTCCTCGAGATTTTAGGAAGCTCAGCCCATTATTTCATGGCTCTTCTGCTCTTTCAGTGTTGATCTGGGGCAAGAACTGGAAATGCCGAAACACTCAAGGAGTTATTTCCAATCCAAATACAAACAGGAAGTGCCAGTAATCTCATAGAGGAGATTTGTTCTTATAGGATTGGGAGCCTTGGATAGTAGTTCAGATCAGATTGGGCAGAGTATCAGGCAAAACAGAGCCTTACATGCCTACCTAAAAGGAAGTCTCAAACCTTTCCAATTCCTCCGCCCTTAGACAATAGGCCCCGTATAGTCATGCTAAGCTATTACAAATCTCAAAATTCCTATTCCACTTCCTCCCACCTGAAAAGAAATAACATTTGCTAATCTTCACCATAAACATGTATTATGATTTGGGGAAAGGGAGGGGAGGATCCTATCAAATCAAACCTTGTAACACAAAGTAATTATAGAAAGAATAGGGCATTATTTGCATATCTAGTATTTAAAGGGTTACTTATGTAATTATTGAATGTAACTTAGAATAAGCTGTTTGATTTTCTTTCATCATGAGCCAAACATTAGGTTTTGAAAGGCATTCCTTTAAACTTCAATTATATAAAGGCACATGGTAATGTTAAGTTACAACTCCGGCTTAAGTGAGTCAGACATGAAAGTATTTATGACTGGTATTTTGTGAGTAAGTTACTCTTAGACATTTTTTTTTTAAGAAGGCAAGTATCTATTGCCCTTGGTAGACACAAGGCTATTCTCTGCTATTAGAAATTCTTACTCTCTTCTTTTCTAGGTAGAGTCCAGTCCCTCTGACTTTTGTTATTTTAAGCTCTCAACAAAACAAACCTCACTGTGCCGTCAGCACCTGAAACAAGTAAAAGCAATCCCTTTATGAACTCCCCGCCAGATATTTGCCCCGCCAGACTCTCTGGGACTTTGGGAGGGGGGGAAAGAAAAGTGGATGGGGGGAAGGGGAGGAAAGAAGCCAGAGAATACCTTAAAACAGTAGGCTCTAGTGAAAACATCACACATGAAAGAGATAAAGAAATGAATTGAATGTTGTTTTTTCTCCTATGAAAAAGCAGATTGGGTCTGGGCCTTTTTCAAACCCAAGTTCAGGTGATCATCATTTGTTCTATCAAAAGCATTTTCCATAATCCAACCAGAACAATGTGCCAGTGATTCAGTGATTGCAAGAATCAGTTTGGTTTGAAAGGGCTATAGGATATTTATCCAAAGAATATTTATAGAATTGTTCACCAAGTTTATTTTTTTGAGATTTGACAGGCAAAGTTTAATACAGCCTGAGTAATCCATCCTTTTAGCCTCAGTCTCCCCTACAAGAAGCTGCCATGATTTGGGCTGTGGCTAAGGGTTCAAATTGATAAACAAGTTGCCATAATTAGAAGTTTACAACAAGAAGTTAAATCTAAGTGCTGAAAAGAGAGAGCAAGGTTGAAAGAGATTCACTCACAACTTTGATGTAAGGCGTCACTACTTTTTGGAGGGCAGCCATATCTTTGATCCTACACAAATTGTTGAGAATTATTGAGATCTTGAACTCTGATCAGTCAAAGTGCTACAAATTTTACAGTTATTTCCAGTTTAGTGGAGTTTTCAGGTGATTAATAGTACCATAAAATTATAAGAAGCACCTTCCTCAACAATTCCTCAACCTAGTAAAGACCTTTAGATAAATAAAAACTAAACCTGAAGAATTTTTTTTTTCATGATTGAAACTGTTCCCATGGTATCCAGTTGACATCTGGTAATCACCTTTCATATTTTCAAAGTTTATTCTTTTTTTAGATTTAGCAGGAAGCAGAAAGGTTTTGGCATCCTTAGTGTTTAGTTTCCTTATGCTTCATCTCAAGCTCAGCTTCTAAAGAGGCAGGGTGTATGATACAGTACAAAGGGCATTGAATGGAGAGTCAGAATACCCATAAGTCCTGGATGCAGCTCTGCCATTAATTCAATGTATGATCAATCCTGGACAAAACACTTAACCTCTCTAATTCTTATAATGTCTTTATGTATAAAAGAGAGGCGTTAGACTAGATAAATTTCATGATCCATTTGGAATATTGTATTTTTTCCATAGATGATACATTTTAGAGGAATCATTGGATTCATGAAAAAAAGACTGGATCATGGAAAACCAGAATGAGAAAGGGACCAGAGACAATATTATTGGAGGAATTCTTCAAGGGTCTGGGAACATTTTAACCTAGAGAAGAAATGACTCTGTAGTGGGGGAAACAAATATAATAGCTGTAGTAACATAGGTGAAGAATGGAGGAGGAATTGATTCAACTCATCTAGCAAAGAGAAGTCATTAAGAATCAAGTTTTGTTTAGTATGAGGGACATTTTTGGACATTACCAATTTGGGAATTTGTTTTGCTTTAGTGTATTTATTTTTATAAAGCTTTTGTTTTTTTTTTTTCTTTTTTTCCAGTGGGGGAAAGGGAAAAAGGGAAGGAAGAAAAAACTGAAATGTGTGATAATGGAAAAATAATTAATTTAAAAACATAAAGAAACATTCAAAAATAAAAATAGAATGATTCAAAAGGTAGCAAGTTTCCTATCTCTTGAACCCTTCAATACAACTTGTTTGAGATGTTGTAAAGAGAGAATTGCTGCTCACATATGGATCAAACCAGATGACCTTTAAAACACTTTCAAATTTTAAGGTCTATCTCTCTTTCAACTCTAAAATCCTATGATTTTAAACCACTCAACTGGTCTGTGCTTCAAGCCCTTCATTCATTAAATGAAAAGGTTGCCATATACTACCTTGAGATTCTTTCCAATTTTAAATGTCCATGATTCTCTAGTTCTATACCAATGAGAGTTTTCAGATCTGTATCTATACATCAGAATGTAAGATAGAATTATTCTTTGCCTACTGGAAATAACCAATCAATAAGACTTTTGCAAGCATCTCTAGCTGTACCTCTATTTTATTAGGAATTATAGGGGATGTTGAGAAATATGGAGAATATTGCTTAGAATCAGGAAGTCTTCTTCCCAAATTCAAATCTGGCCTCAAAAATTTTCTAGCTATGACCCTGGGCAAATCATTTAACCCTGTTTTCTCAGTTTCTCATCTATAAAATAAGCTGGAGAAGGAAATGGCAAACCATTCCAGTTTCTAACTTTGCCAAGAAAACCCCAAATGGGATCACAAATAATTGGATAAAATTGAAACAACTGAATAACAAGTATATGGTTTCATAATTATAAGGAACTTCAGAGGTCATCTAGCCTACATCACACTGAAAGAAGAATCCCTTATAGAACATCCCTAGTGATCATTTTTTTGGTTACTAGACTTAATCAAGGCATGGATATGTTTCAAAAAGGCATATGACAGATTTTCTCATGATATCCTTATGGAGAAAATGAAGCAATATAGTCTACCTGATAATATAGTTGGAGCAATTTCATCGATCATAGATTTGGAACAGGAAGAGACTTTAGTCATCAGCTTCTCTCTCTCTCATTTTATAGATGAGGAAATGAAGGTCAGAGAGCAAAAGTGACCTTGTCACATAGTATGAGTAGTTGAGCCAGAATTTAGACTGAGTTTATATTGGCATTTTATGTTAGCTTTTAGAACATAAGGTGTATGTATTTTATTTCTTTGTGACTTCCATAATACTAATATGTAATAGATAATCTAGTAACTGACATGGGAAATAGGCATAAACCATTATTCTCCCTTTCATATACAAAATTCAGCATATTTTTTCCTACAAATGTTGGACCTGGTTCAAAGTTAGATCCAAGAAGTGATGGCTGATAGGAGTAGAAAGAGGGTAATTGGGAAATAAATACATGAGAAATAAAGGGCAATCTGAGATTTATATTTTAGGGAGAGATTCCTGAAAACAATCAGGACTGTCACAATTTTTAAGTTGTAAAGAAGACTTGAGTCATGCTTAAGGATTTTAAAAGACTTATCCACAAGCTTCAAGAAGGCAGATGGAGAGGAAGGAGAGAGGAGATAACACTTCCAGTTCCACCAGGACTTGACTAGTCAAACGGTTGAGCCCTGGTGACACATTGGCAACAATTGACCAAAGAAATTGAAAGGTTTGAGACATTGTAGAGAAGGAGATGTGAGAGTGAAGAAGGGTCACTGGAAACCATATTCTTCAGGAATCTTGGGAAAGAAGACTTCGTCTGAAGCAGCAGTGCATCCTTACTTCTTCAAGGGATGAGGAAAGTCTAAAAAAGGAGGCAAAGGAAGCAACCCTGTGCTCCTGAGGACCATTATATTGTCCCTTACAAAATCACTCCATATGTAGCATTTCAGGAGTTCGATGTTAATAGGAAACTTTTTTACATATGCATTAGAAATGTAGGTCTACCATATATTCCATTAATTCCATATTTATCAACATGACTTGATCTTGAACTAATGCTAGCACAGAAGAATTGTCATATAACATTCTAAGTGCTCACAAACTCCCTCTTTAGCACTGTGTTCTAGAATAAAACAAAATGCTTTCTCTTGAGGAACGTATACTTTACTTGAGGAGATAAGACTAACAAACTGGAAAAAAATCATAGACATGTATTAGATAATATAATACTAAATTGTATCATGGAGACTAAGTATTTTAATGACTTGAGTCCAATTCTCCAATGAGATAAGGAAAGAGTGCATGAGAGACAGGTTGTGCAAATACTGAAAGATAGGAGATGTAATGCCAAATTTGAAGAACACCAAGTAGAATAGTTTTGCTGTAACATAGTTCCAAGAATCAAGAACTAGAGCTTCAGATTTGCATACCTCAAATTCACTTCATATGTAGCTCTTATTCAGGAGTTCACTTTAATAGGGAACTTTTTACATATGTATTAGCAAATGCAAGTCTACTATTCATTCTATTAAAATATTTTTACTGAGAAACTAATGGTGCCTTCTTTTCTAGAAAGGAAAAAGCAAAGGAGCAGTAAAAAAAAGCTGGAGTGAGGCAGTGTGGATGATTTCTTATGGACTCAAAATGCAAATCTTAGACAGCACTGTCCTCCAGATAAGGGAAGATATGAAAGTGAGAATAATGGTTTATGCCTATTTTCCATACCAGTTACTAGATTATCTGTCATATACTACACATTATGGTACTCACAAAGAAATAAAATACTTATACCCTATGTTCTAGAAGCTGACACAAAATTACATATAAATATTTATGGTATTTCCCCCTTAATCTGACCTATATAAAATCTGAATATGGTATATGATCAATATTATTTTGCATAGATCCATATATCTTTTTCATCTTGAAGAGGTATGATTTTAGGGGGTGCCACTTTAATCTAGTAGTTAATATTCCTTCCATATGTCAGAAGAAACAAAATGACACATTTTGCCAACATGCACATACCTTCAAATTTTCTAATGTGCAAATTCAAATTTAAAGATGTTCAGTGTTTATACAGCTACTTAGGATCAAATCTGGAAACAGTGCTGGCCAACAGGAGGAAGAGTTTACACACAGTAGATCACTGAAGACAGCTGACAGATTTTTGATTCCCTTTCATTCAATCTGATCGGTTGGCACCCTTATGTGGCCTGCTTTTCCATAAACTAGAAGATAAGAGGAGTAATATACTGAGATTAATCAATCCACAAGTATTTTCTGATCATATACTATATGACTATCATGGTACCAGAAAAACATATATATTTTATGGGATTATAGTAGGTACTGAAACAAACGCCCAGTCTTCATCAAGAGCTTTCTGTCTAGTTACAAAAATCAAAGAAACATACATGAAACAATAGGCAACAATGATTTACAAAGTATAAAAAATGTTTAACTACATCATACAGACTCAGGCAAGCTACTTAAAGTGGTAGCAAGACTCTCTGAGAAAGAAATGAGATAGTTATGTGCCAGGCAAGTTAAATCACTGCAGTAATTTCATCACTCCTTCTTCTATAATCTCAGGACAACCCATTACCTGAATCCAGGGGCCTAGGCCACTTCATTCCCAAACTCTGCTGGTTGTGTCTACTTTCAGCCCAATTCCTGCAGCCCTGGAAGCAGATGTGGCCTGATGGTATATACAGATGTTTGGAGCTCCTGAAGAAAGAGAAAAGAAAATTCTAAGTGCTAAAGTCCCCAGTCCAGATGGGGGTCCACATCAGAAACAGGTGGAAATGACATTAAAGAACTAGTCTTAACACCTGCTTTGCGATTGTTCCTAAGGATCATGAGACTTTTCCATCTGAACTTTACCTTCTCTATTGTGCAATTGAAGAACACCAAGTAGAATAGTTTGGCTGGAACATAGTTCTAAGAATCAAGAACTAGAGCTTCAGACTTGAAATCAAACCTCCATGAGAGAAAGGAGTATCTTACTTTTCTTTTTTGTATCCATAGCACTTAGAAGAGTTTTTTGTACATAGCAATCCCTTGATGAAGGCCTTTTCATTCATCATTCCATAGGGGTTAGAGAGAAAGGAAGGCATTCTAGGCTAGGAAAATTGTAATAATAATATGTAACTATTGGTATGGGACTCACTCCTCACTGATGGAGACTGCTCTATACCCAAGCATGGAGGTAAAGGAGAGAGTTAGTGAGAATGGGAGAGAAGAGAGATTGGGTTTCTTCAGTCTTCTTTGGATTTATCTTCTGGCTTTCAGATGTAAAAGAGCTGAAGAGGGATTCCAAGCTCTCATCATATCACTGAAGGAAGAGAAAGATTGAGAAGAAACTAACCTATAGAACTTCAATCATGTTCCCATTCCCAGCTTGCTGCATGAGAGACTTTAGGAAAGTCTCTCCTAAGTAAAATATGAAACTGTCTCTCCCTTAATTGAGCTTCATTACACTGCTCCCAATGGGACAGATCTTTAATCTGTATTGTCTGGTATATATTCTCATATGCATACTTTCTCTAATATCTGTTTTGTCATCGAGTTGTATATGTGGAATCATAATGTATGTTCAGTATGGAAGTGATATTCGTTGAGATCAACAAGTCTTGGATATAAAACCGGGCTCCCCCTTTCCCCATTAAGAAAAATTGGTCAGGAGTTTAGTTTGAAGTCAAAGATTATATTCCCTATATTAGTATTATTTAAGGGAACAGATAGATATAATTTGAACCTAATATCCCGTCTCTTAAAATCAGAGCGGCCATTCTCTGACCCTGATCACTTACATATTTTGAATAAAAATAGTAATAATAATCATTCTTATTAAATATTATTATATCTTGTATTCATTCCTATTGTGCTTGAAGGTTTACAGAGCACTTTTACTCATAGCCTTGCTGTACAGAGATTTTAGGAGAAGAAAGGAGCACTTTATTACCCTTACAAGGATCCTGCCTTTAACATCAACAATGGCATATTACACAGCAGTTGCTGTTCAACATGATATATGACATTCTTTTAGAAACCTTGAAAAGAAACAATATGATATAGCAGAAAGATCTCAGCTAAATATGTAGACTTGGGTTTCAGTACAGGATCTTCTTCTTTGGGGAAGTCACTTCATTTATCTAGAGCCCGGTGTCCTCAGATGTCATATGAGGGAGATGACTTTGATATAACTCTGTCATAAAGCCATATTAGAAGGGACTTTAGAAGGGATTTAGTATAATCTTCTCATTTCCCAGGTGAAGAAACTAAGACTGTGTGCTGGCACACGGTCCCTTTCTACTCTAATAACACTTACTTTATGAAAAATCACAGCTAAAATTTAAACACATCTATATGGACACATGTACTCATACCTAAGAACATGGTCCCCCTTCCCACCAGAGGGGGAGGCCACTAAGCTTTAATATGTATATGCTCACAGTTGGTGACTAATAAATACTAAGTGAAAGAAACAATGTACAATCTTGAGTCAGATGGTGAGGACTAGTTAGTAAAATGGGAAATGAATTTCATCCAAAATTTTTCTCATTTGATGAGATGGCAATAAAATATCTAAAATTTGTAAAATGTTTTGATGTGCTCTTTCCAGAAACACTAGAAGCTCTCATCTACACTTTCCCTGGAAAACAAAGGTGTTTGAATTCAACTGGTTACTTAATTTTAAAAAGTCTTTGGCTATAACAATAATAACAGCTGGCACTTCTATAGTATCTTAAGCTTTGAAAAGGGCTTTAAAAATTTCTCATTTTATCCTTACAATTCCTGGAAGTCAGCTATTTGTATTCCCATTTTGCAGGTGAGGAAACCAGGAAGAGAGGCCAAGTGACACTTTCTGGGTCACACAGCTAGTTAGTGATTCAGCTAGATTTGAACTCTGTTTTTCCTGATTCCAAGTCTAGCTACCTATCAACTATGCCATCTGTCTACTTCTCCCTGCTCCCTTTCCCCATCCTCACTCCCAACAAAAAAATTAAAAATTAAAAAAAATCTCACACAGCTAGAAACTATTCCTGCCAACTACCCATGGAGAAATCCCTGGGTGTCCAATTAGGAAATGGGTACAAGTCTTTTGTAGAGAATGGTAGAAATATCATTAAATGATGCCAGACAGTCTCAGCCCCAGCTCTGCCACTGGTGAGATGTCAGGAAAGTGATTTTATTTCTCTAGGTCTCAGTTTCTTTATATTAAAATAAAATATATGATTGAGAAGACGTTTCAGGTACCCTCCATGTCTGAGGGCCTACACGTCTTCAGCAGAATTATTTTTCTTTTGTGTTGCTTGAAAATGGTAGCTGTGTGATATCTGGATGTACGTCTCCTAGGTTCTAGGAACAAAGATCCTTCTAATCATTATAATAAAAAAAAGGCTGCTCTACTTGAGCACTAGTTCCATATCTTCTTTTCTAAGGAAGTATAACATTTACTTGAATAAAAAGTATGTGTGTGTGGGTCTCTGTGTGTATATCTGTACTAGTTAGGGAAGTCACTTAACTCTGTTTGCCTCAGTTTCTTCACTTATAAAGCAAACTAAGAAAGGAAATAGCAAAATACTCTAGTATTTTTGCCAAGAAAACCCCAAATGGGATCATGAAGAGTTGGACGCCATGGTAACAAGTAAAACAACTAGAAATATAGAGATTTATGTAGATTTATACATCTAGGGACACACATACACACATATATGTCTGTATATATGCACACACATAAATATACATACATGTATTACAGGTGTATATATACCAATACATGTGGGTGTATATGCATATGCATATGTGCTGAAAAACATACATTCTGAAAATATGCACATATGTATGCATGTATATATGCATATTTACAATCCAAAGTTGATCTCTTCATCTATACTATACCTACATTAATTAATCTCTTAGATTTATTTATTAATTGAAGCTTGCCATGATGCAATTAAATCTCAGTGAGACACTGAGAGTACAACTGTTTCATGTTTGGCGCTTATATCCTCAATAGCTATAAGACTTTCTAGTCCAGGGGTCCTCAAACTACAGCCCGCTGCCAGATGCAGCAGCTTTGGACAATTATCCCCCTCACCCAGGGTTATGAAGTTTCTTTATTTAAAGGCCCACAAAACAAAGTTTTTATTTTTACTATAGTCCGGCCCTCCAACACTCTGAGGGACAGTGAACTGGCCCCCTATTTTAAAAGTTTGAGGACCCCTGCCTAGTCTATAGCAGGTATCAAATAAAATTTTATTGATTGACTGATTGACTGGAATAATAGGACAAGGATATGATGATTTTATTTCTGAATGGGACATGGATATATAATGATTCTTTCTGAAGAACAGGCTCTCAAAATGACTTTAAAAGCAATAAGCTTAGAAAGGAAAATAATACCTAGAAATTGCACCATACATGAATTTAAAGAAACTGAAACACCAGGCGTAGGGTAGTTGAGGGAATGGGTTTTTAAAACTATTTCAATGAAAATTTAACAGTTACTATTGTCAAGGAAGAATTCAAGAGCATCAACTCTGTCATCAGAGGGAATTGGGATAGAAGGAAGACAGTTTAGTAAAGTATAGAAGAGAAGGAATATACTTGGATTCCAAATACTTAGGCTAGTAAGTATAGAATTTAAAGATTGAGTAAATTCCCTGACATCTCTGTTCTTCAGTTTTATTATCTCTGAGAAGAAGACCCAATTTGTGTTATATCCTGGGATATATATCCTTGTCGTTGGGATTAAATGAGATAATATATACCAAGCTCTACTTAGGCAAGGTTAAAGTATCACAGGAGGGCTAGCTCCCCAGATTTTGCAGTGCTCCTTCCACTCTGTCATGCTGATTGTCAGATGGGAAAATAAGAGTGACTCTCCAAGTAGCAAATGGATCAGAATGGGAAACTCAACGGAGAAAAGAGAATCATAGAGGAAAGGACACTATCATGTCGCAGGACATTAGGAAGGGGCAAGGAATCTCAAAAGCTATCTAGTCTACCCTCCCAGGTAAATCAACTTGCCCAAGCTCACACAGCTTGGCTGGCAGAACTACAACTCTTCAGCCATTATTCCTTCCACTATTCTATGCTGCCTCCAAAAGTCATTTGAACTCAACTAACCAGCTTAGAAAGCTGCCTGTGCACAATTTCTGATATACCATAAGAAGTAAAATCCAACAATTGAACTTTGAGGAATGTCTTCTTAGCGTATGATTATAATGACCCACGTGGAGAAGAGATGCCAAACTTAATTAACATTTACTTGTAACTGACAAGAAAGTTGACAGGCAAGGAAAAAAAATAACTTCCATGTCAAAGAGGGCATTGGTGAGATGAATACAAGGGAACTACCACTTGTCTTAATTAATATAGGTTTAAGATGGCATTGGGGCAAGTACCAATGTGGATTATTAAAAATGAAATTTTGACAGGCAGACAGAATTTAGCAACCTTGAAATGAGTTCCTGCAAAGCTTAAAGCAACCAATATAGTGTCTCAGAGCAATGTGGGAAAAGAGTTAACTTCTCTCTTGGATATTTTCAGAAAACAGCAGCTTTTAGAAAATGGGAAAATTGCAACTGAATGACATCTGCATTTTGTAAACACGTTGTCTGAGTGGTGTGAAATCTTTGCTTTAGATCCTGCCTAGCTTTATTAACCAATTCACATTGAGAGCAAACTGAGGGGAAAATGTATAGTAGGTTTATTTACCAGTTGAACTTGAAGAGAAATGTCAGCATTGTGTAAGAAAGGAGACCAAAGAAATTGAAAGTCATCCCTGACATTGCTAGTAGTTCAGGAGACCACATCCTCCAGGTACTGTACTGAACAGCCTTGTGGCTGTAGTGATTCAGAACTGAGCCTCCAACAAGTCCAATGAATGGCACCATTGAAAATGGCACCTCGTTTCTTGGGTCTTGAGTCTAGTGATCTTCAAGCCCCCTATTGAGCTGGGAGTCAGAGCAGGTAAGCATGTGGGGATGGAACAGGAATGGAGGGAAGTGATGTTCTCCTGATTGAAGTTTTGTCCATTATGGGAAATTGAAAGCCAGTGTACCAACTTCAAAACAGGAAGTAGGAGCATAAGGCAGCCATGAAGTCTCCAGAATGGTTTCCTATAGTAGGGAGGAAGAAAGAATCATAGCTAATACTCATTACCTATACTGTGCATTCAAGAAAATCTATGGGTATATATTGTAGGAATTACCAGCTCCTGTCCTAGTACTGTACCTATTTTGTATAAAAAGAAAAATGATCATTTCCCTTTCCCCTTCAAATTCAAAATGATATTTATACCAGGCTTAATGTGCTGGTTTCTATGCTACTAAAGGAACTGAAGATTTAATAAGTTTCTTGATTTTTTCGAAGTTAGGTGCACATCCCTTTGACAAAGTGTCCACTAGTGGCCATCTCTAGGGTAAGGGATGGAGGTAGGATATGAGAAGGGGAAAATATGCATAATACCTTTGTTGTATATTTAAAAAGACTAGGAAATTTACAGTTTTATGTGTAATCATTTTTAATATACTATGTTAGGCAAATGCTTGTTTTATTTCATAAATTAAAACAAGTACATATCTGTTTTTTCTATGTGTTATAACTTTAAAAGGACAGAAAACTTACCAGATGGTTTATGAATATCCTTTCTTTTTGCTTTGTTATTAAAAAAAACTATGTCTTTAGGATATGGGAAATCAAGTCATCCAAAATGCAATTAATTGAAAAATTCTATCATTACAACAATTTAGGATTTTTATGAGAGTATCTACATTCTTTTTTCCTACACTGGTGGAATCAGAAGCTTATCCATTAATATCTATTAATATCCAGGGAGAAACAGGGAGAAATAGAAACCTGCCATGTAATAAAAAGAGCACTAAATCCTGGAGTCATAACCCAAGTGAATCCTAGTCCAACTATTTCCCTACATGTCGAGTCATCTCTCTCAAAGTCTCTAACCTTCTTTGTAAAACAAAGGGGATTTGACTAGATGAATTCTAAATTGATTTCTTGGTTCAAATTCTATGGTGCTAAAAATAGAAGGAGCTTTATATTTAAGATGATGGAACCAGGCTGACAAAGGGCATGGGATTCATCTGACTAGTACAAGGGAAGATTTTTATCCCAATAAAAGAGGCAAGGTAGCAGAGTGGAGAGAATGCTAGCTTTGGAATCAGGAGTTCTAGTCTAGGTTCAGACTCAACCTCTGATACTCACTCTCCATGTGGCCTTACACTGATCACTGGAAAAACCATGGGCTTCAGGCAACTCCCTAAGATTTAACTAGCTCCCAGGTGATAAACAGGCTGCAATCTGTATTGGTGGAAGGAGTTCCCATACAAGGGATTCCCCATCTAATGAAACAATAGAATTGTTAGTGTAGAACTAGAAGAGACTTCACAAGCCTTCAGTATAATTCCCTCATTTTATAGATGAGAAAAGAATTTCTTTGACTATCATTTAACTTGCAGAATTGACCATGGGAACCATCTGATTGTCATAAATTTATTGATGAGAAAATTTTCCCCACTGCATGTACAGCGATTAGCAGTTTCTTTTGTATCTGTGCTCTTGGGGCTTTCAATTCCATAGAGCAAAGCATAAGGCTAGGAAAAGCAATATCTTGTTAGTGCATTGATTCCTTGAAGAAGGGAAACTTATACCATGTTTGTTTGCTTATACTCCAGTAACTGAAAATCATAGCAGGTAAGTGGCACAGTGGATATAGTGTCCGATCAGGAAGACCTGAGTTCAAATGTGGTCTCAAACACTTACTACCTATGTGACTCTGGGCAAATAACCTCATGCTGTGTGCCTCAGATTCCTTATCCATAAATTGAGTTGAACAAGGAAATGGTAAAGTACTCAAGTATCTTTGGCAAGAAAACCTCCAAATAGGGAGTCGTGAAGAGTAGCATATATCTAAAAACTACTGAACAACAGAAAATCAACTCATATCAATTAAAAGATAAATTAACCAAACAATCAAGTGTTTCTGAGCACTTATACCCTATTCAACACAGTGAAGAATAGAATACAGTCCTTCACTCATTTTTAACCCTTACACTCTGCCCTCTCCATTCTTATCCAGTCAGTTGCCAACTTTTGTTGATTCAAATCATTCCCTACTACCACTGTAAACATTCTCATTAAAGCCCCTCACAACTGGCATGTACCCCTGCCTCTTCCATTTATAATACTTTCTCTGCATTGTTACTGAAATAATCTTCCTAATGTATAAATTTAACCTTATCATCCCTCAAACTAACAAGCTTATGTATCTCCTTACTGCATGTAGGATAAAACACAAGCTTAATTTACAATACAAATATAACTTGGTATTCAAGACCCTCTGGAGCCCAGATAAGGTTTACCTTTCCAGCCATGTATTTTCCCTTTCATCTACCTTTCTAGATAAATTAGACAATTACCTATCCCTAACCTCCTCTTGCTTTCTTTAACTTCTTTTGAATTTGTATTGGCTATCTTGTCCCATACCCCTCTTGTCCCATTTCCCCTCTAAAGCTCTGTAATGTAATTTTCATATTCTACTCCCCTTCAAGACCTTGCTTATGTATCCTCTAAGAATAGCAGTAGTTAGTCTTTATCTGGCACTAAAGATGCGCCAAGCCCTTCATAATAATGTATGACTTGGCGTGTCTTGCAATAGTCTGGTGAGGTAAATACCATAAGAGAAGTATCCTCATCTACTAATGACAAGGTTCCTTTTCTCCTCAAAATTCATGCTATTTCATCCAGGTGTCCTTTGACTTCATCACAGTTGATCTTCCATTAGATTAACATGCTGTTTGTCAAGCATAGTGGTAGGATCATAGATTCAGAGTTGGAAGGAACCTCAGAGATCATCCAGACTAATTCTTTCACTTTACAAAGAAGGAAACGAAGACTCAGAGAAGTTCAATGATTTATATGAGGTCACAGTAGAGCTTGTGATTTCCATTGCTCTTCCCAACATGTACCACTGAAGCTGAGACGGTTGATTGAGGTTTCAGTAATGTCTACACAAAGGAGAATGAACTCCTAATCTGTGTCCATATCATAAATGCATGACAAACCAACTGATGGGATACTTCCCCCATCCCCACCTTTTTTCTCTACGCCATATCCAATGGCTCACACAGAGTAGGAGCTGAATAATTTTTCTGATTGATCAAACACACACACACACACACACACACACACACACACACACACACTTAAGTTTTCTGACAGTAAAATTAGGAGGTTTGTTATATTATATGATCTGTAAAAATTTCTTCTGGCTCTAAATTCTATCATCCTATGACTTTCTTCGAAGCATATGGACTCTAAATCCCTAATAAAACAGGTCATTAAAGAAACACCCACAGAATGAATACACCAAATCTTCCAACTAGTCCACGAGTATTTATTAAGGAACTACAATGTTCAAGGCACTATATTATGTTTTGTGGAGCATACAAGATGAGCATGATCTTTTCCCTTTTTACAGTAACTTACAGCCTGGTTGGAGAGGATACACAAACAGGCAAAATTAGCTGCCTATACAAGGGATAGGTATGTCAACTGAGTGACACAGTATATTACTTCTATGGTTCTTTGAAGAAAGGGAAAGCTTATTTTAGACTAGAATTGAGGGGGAAGATATTATAAGCTAGACTTGGAAGGATGGATTAGGTGCAATTTGGCAGAAAGGAGTGGAGAAGATATTCCTAGAGAGGGACATAAGGGAGGATTGGGGAGGGATGTCAGTGTGAGTAAAAGGCACCAGAGAAGGAATATGCAAAGAATGGTTGAGGTACAGGGGATAGACAGGCCTGGATAGAGCCAGGGTGAAGAGAGGGAGGAGCTCTGTACTGTACTATACTGAAGGAGGAGCTAGTATTGTAGAGTACTAGGAGATAAAGATTCATCAGAAAAATACATTTTTGGGTTTTTTTTTACATCTACATTAAACATAACTAGATTTCTCTAATGCCAGTTGGCTCAAAGAACTTTGAGCCTCAAAACCCCATGAGCTGTCACTCAGAGATCCTGAATTCTTCCTCCCTCAATCCCCACCCTCTGCCTTTTGCAGTACACCCATTGCTCCATGTTGTTCCATCTCTAATATTCCCCTCCCTGCACTTACAGTTACTCTCTCCGCCCCTACCTTTGAAGAGGGCTGATGGAGCCCTCCAGGTCTGGCAGCCACTCAGGTCGGCAGGGCTGGCTGCCTTATACTTCAAAGAGCCTGGCACTCTGGGATTTCCCATCAGTGGGAACCCCAGAAGGCATGGAGAAATGCTGAAGGGGAAACTCCAGCCTGGGAGATGGAGAGAAACAGCTTTTGCAAATAGGGGCTTCCCCACTAAAAGTAGATTCTCGACTAGGCTTCTCAGTTCCCCTCACAGAGCAAAAGGTTGGCCAACTTTTCCACCCCTTCTCCCCAAAAGGGTTAGAAAATGATCATAATAATGAAAAAAGGGTAAGACCCAGAGTACTTATGGGTTCTAAGATAGGACAAATCCAATAAGGGAAAAGATGAGAAAACATCCCAGGGAAGATATGCTTCAGAATACTAGAATCATCTATTCTCAGTGCCTCAATCCTAGATCACATGAAAAGCCTACTAACCAGTCCCTTTCCATTCTCTTCTAATCATTTCCATTCTCTTCAACACCAGCGTGCACACCTACTGATTAATCTTCCTAAAATAATGACTCCAACATAGAATCACAGAATCTCCTAATTAGGAGGGATTTCGGGGATCATCTAGGTCAGTACTGTCAAATTCCAATAGAAATCAGAGCCTCTAGAACACATATATTGACCATGACAGTCTGACTTAGAAAACCACAAATTAACAATCTCTATGTTCTATTGTGCTTTCATTTATTTTGTTAAAGATTTCCCAATTAGATTTTAAATTGCAATGTTTGACACCTCTGCTCAATAGGATAAATTCCAAATTTCCATCTCTCCAACTTTATCTCATGCTCTCCACTCTTTCCTGAGTACACCATACTCATTCCAACCTCAAAATCTATTTTCTCTCTCCTATCCAGACTGTTCTTGTTCTCTCCTCTCTTCCATTCTAAATCCAGAATATGCTTAAGGACTCAGTTACATTTGTTGCACCTCTTCTGAAGGTATGTCTATTCAGCCAGATTCAAACTGAATATCTATAGTATTTATAGTAGTATGACTTATTTGGGATACACATTCATTGATTCATACTTTTGGGTCTATCATAACTTGACAAAATAAAAGGGCCACCAGCCAATTGTAACTGCTACCTGTTCCTTTTTATTACACTAAAAGACAAAGATAGAGAAATAGGTATATTAATCTAAATAGAATCTAGTATACTCTATCAATATCAATATCCTAGTCTTTCCTATTTAAATGTTAGCCAGGCCCATTCATTAATCTATAGCCATTTATTAATAATCTACTATGTTCTAGGAATTATTGGCAAAGAAAAAATGAGGCTGTCTCTGCTCTGGAGGAACTTACTTTCTAATGTGGGAGAGAACACTCTCTTCCTCTCCCCCACTCAGAACTTCCATAGCATTTACAGTATTGCTGTAGGTATTGTCAAAAGTCTTGGTTTTGGAGCAAAGAACCAGGGCTTTGATGTTGGTTCTGCCATTTGTTACCTGAGTAATCTTGGATGAATCAATTAGCCTAGCTGTTCTTCAGCTTTCTCTTCTGTAAGATAAGGGACTTTAAATTGAGGATGATCTCCATCATCTTTTTCAATTTTAAACCTAGAATCTATAACTATATTGTGACAAATATAGTTCATCCCCTGCCTCCCCAGTCATCTATTTAAAATAATTCTCTTGCTGACTTTTCTTGTCATTTTGTCTCCTTGTTTCCTTTGCCTTCCTTATGACTTGGAAAGGGATGGCCAATATAGAAAACTTAGGCTGTTTACTGTTCATCTTTGTCCCGGAGACCACAAGAAAACCTCAGGAACAGAATTTTCTTTTCCCTTTTTCCTTGGGTACATAACCAAGATGGCAACTTCAAGTAAAGGAATGTCCCCTTGGGAGTCTGTTCCCAGGCTTTTCCCAGACAGCTCCTAGTCAGTGACTGATAGGTGGTATTGGTGTAAGAGCTCTACACACTACAGATGGAGGGGGGTGTTATTATTTGAGGGAAAAAAATAACTTCCATTATCTTTCTTTATAATACATATATGTATACATGCATGTATATAGATGTACATACATTATATGTATTTGTGTGTGTATGTGTGGAAACAATCAGAGAGAGATAGAGACAGAGGGTATTTTGTTGCTTCCTGTTCAAAGTGCCTCACCTCCAATGGTGATGAAGTGGACACTTCTTTAATCATCAAATAAAGCCTGGAATACTTTTTATTATATAGAACAAACAATGCCAGTATTCAGCTCTTTATAGGAGGAAAAAAGTGAGGGAGGGAGAGTGGGTATTTCTCCTATGACTGGCTCTGCAGCTGCCGTGGGGATGTGTTGAAGAAATCTTTAAAGACCAACCGTCAGGCATAGTCTCGTCTGGCTGCTAGCTAGACAGTGTGGACCTTCCTAAGCCTTAAGGGAGGCAAGGAGAGTGAGAGACAGGATGACAGGAGAAGCCACTGGGAAAAACACTGTTAAAGAGGTGGCTGGCAAGGAGAAAATAAATAAAAAGAGAAAGAAATAAGGGTCATAGGACCCAGAACTTAAGGACTTTACATTTAGATCAAGGAATATGGATTGTAGGTAGAAAACAAAACATGCATTTTCAGACAAAACCAATGTGGGAATTTGTTTTACTTGATTTATGTTTTAGTAAGTTACAAGGGAAGGCTTCACTTTGAAAGTTGGTAGGGGGAGAGCTATGAAGGTAAGGAGTGAGTGATTCAAAAATAAGGAAAGAAGGAAGGAAGGAAGGAAGGAAGAAAGGGAGGGAGGGAGGGAGGGGAGGAGGAAGTGAGGGAGGGAGGTCTTTGAAATATATATTTTTTTAATTTTGAAAAAAGCAGACTAAAACTCAGAAGGGGACACAAACTAGCAAGCCAGTGCTGCTACTATCACGATCAATTTAATATATATTTTTTAATGGCAGCATATGTCATTTCCATTCACAGTCTCATAGATATTCTTTGTTTATGGAAATGTTCATGTTTGTTGATCTTTGTCAAGTTCCTAATTTTAAAAAGTTTTTTGCTTTATTTCCTAAAATCAGAACTGCGTGCCAAGAGTATAAGATGCTATTTGGCACCTAAAGATCCTGTCCTTTTTTCCACTTCTTTGAGAACATTTATAGTTGGAGGAGGCCTGGAGACTATCTAGTCCCACTGACTTATTTTGCACATGAAGAAACTGAGAGTCAGAGAGGGGAAATGATCTCCCCAGAATCCCAAGGATGGCAAATGACAGAGCTATTTCTAGTTGACATTCAGGACTCTCTTTGCCATGACACATTACAAACTTTGTTCTAATTAGTACTTTAATAAACTTTACTTTCCAACCAAAATGGCCCACCTGCTATTCTGAGATCTCATTCCACCTCCCATTTTGGTGCCTTCTCAACAATAGGTCATGACATAGCACTATACTTGGCACATTGTAGAGACTAAGTGCTTCACAAATATCTCACTTGATCCTCACATCGCAACACATGTGTGTTATTGTTATCCCCATTTTACAGTTGAAGAAACTGAGGTAAAGAGGTTAAATGACTTTCCCAGGATCACACAGCTAATAAGTATCTGAAGCTGGATTTGGAATCAGGTCTTCTTGACTCTAAGCCCTGGCTCACTCGCCTCCCAGCCCCAGCTTGAGAAGGCTGAACTTCAAGTGTCAAGATTAGACTCTAGAGAAGATGTCATGGATACGGCTCTAGAATTTGGCCACTGGAGGAGACCTCGGTGGTTATCTAGAGAACCCCTGCTTACTACCTGTGTAGCCATGAGGAAACTTCACATTTGCCATGAGCTACAAATGAGGGAGAGAAGACTGGGCTGGAGGCCCCCAAGGTGCCCATCAGCCCAAGAGCCATGAGCTTTAACCTCCTGTACAAAGCCTTTCCTCATCCACTCCACCTACTTCACCCCAGTCATGACCTTCCTTCCCTCCCTCCCTCCCTCCCTCGCTCTCTCTCTCCCTTCCTCCTTCTCTGTCTCTGTCTCTCTGTCTCTGTCTCTCCCTTTGTATCTGTCTGTCTCTCTCTCTGTCTCTGTCTCTTGTTCTCTCTGACTTTTCTCTCTGTCTCTCTCAGTCTCTGTCTGTTGTCTATGTGTGTGTGTCTCTGTGTCCCTGTCTCTCTCTCTTACCTTCTATTTACTTATCTGTATTCAAGGCAAACCTGCCAGTAAGAAGATAAGTCTTCTGAGGGTGAAGACTGTCTGTTTTTCCTTTGTGTACCCAGGGTCTAGCACAGTGAGTGATCTGCACAAAAGAAGAGTTTGCTAAGCGACAGTAAGCTGAAATAAGTGAAGCCTTCCCTTCCCTGATGAGCCCATGGTCACCTGTGACCTCCAGGTTGCATCAGTCATTATTTCCTGGATCCTCCATAGAATGGAGTTCAAATCGGGCCACTAACCAGATAACCCTGAATTAGTCTCTTGTCCCTTGTTTGCCCAAATTTCCTTATCTATAAAATTAGAGTTATAATAGCATCTATCTCCCAGGGTTGTTATAAGGATCAAATGAGATAATAATTATAAAGCATTTAGCACAGTGCCTGACACATAGGAGATACACTATCTATCTATATCTATTTAATAGATAGTGTATCTTCTATGTGTTTTACAATTATATATATATATATGTATATGTGTGTTTGTGTATAATATGTTTTGTTAGCTAATATTATACTTAACACATAGAATTATATTTTATATAACATTATGTTATATATATATGTGTATACACACATACACACACACACACACACACATATATATATATATATATATATATATATATACATATTAGCTATTATTATTAGCAGTGTGACCCTGGATAGTCACTCACCTTCTTTGTCTAAGTCTCCTCATGTGTAAAGTGCATGTAATACAGGCACCTGCCTCCCATGGCTGTTGCTAGAAGAAAATGGGATATTTCTCCAGCACCCTGCAAACCTTAAATCGTGTCCTAAATGCTGGGCATTGTGATTCTCATTCTCCTCTTATTGCCTCCAGCAACACAATTTCTCTATCATTAGGCACCCACTAACCGTCCCCAGCGGATGAGGATTTCATGGTGGAAGCAGAGGGACCATTAGCCATCAGCATTACTTTGAGGTCCAAAGCTGGATTTCAAAGCCCAAGTCCACCAACATTCTACTCAATGGTCACATCTGACTTCTTAAACTCCAAACTGAGCCCTTTCTAGCACAGCTATATTTGGCCCACAAAGAACCTCACCTGCTTCCCTCTGGTCTACAAGAACTACTCCCGTATTGATTTCTCCTTCCAATAGCGCTCATTAGGGCCTTGTAGATGCTTGGCTGCTGGCCTCAGCATACTTACGGGATCAGCCCATGCTCTGGGAATAGAAATTGCTGCCTTTTTTCCCTCCTCTCTCTTCTCTCTAAGGAAGTTAGAGGACAGCATTAGAAACTGAGCTCTGTGCTAGATTCCAGGAGACTGCTCAGATTTGTCAGTTTGTCCATGATTAAGAATAGAGGCCCTGAAAACTTCACTTCTAAATTCTTTGCTATCTTTTTCCCCTTTTTAACCTCCTACACCTAAGTTACAGACATAACTTATGAGAAGAGAAGGGAACTCTCTTTGTTTCTGTCATTCCCCTCACTTTGAAAGCTCTTTCAGTTTATCTGATTATCACCCATTATTTAAGGCGTACTTCAAGACCTTCCTCCTTTGGAAGGACAGCTCTGATCATTTTAACCCACTATTCCCTCCCGCTACCCTCTGAAGTCCTAATGTATTTGCCTGTACCACTTCCATCAGCAATCATCACACAATGACCAGTAATGTTATCTTCTCAAGTGCTTATGCTGCTTCTCCAACTAAACTGCAAACTACTATGTGTTTATAACCTCTATCGTTCCTAGCTAGATACTCAACAAATTTTTATTGATTGAGATCTTCACTAGGACACCAACTAAAAAAAGGAAATAGACTCTTAATTCATATTCTCTGGACATGTTTTTTTCAGATATAACTAGTTCTACTACTTTCCCATTCTTGCCTTATTCAAGATCCATAAGAAGAAAGAAATCAGTTGATTTAGCAAATCCATAACTTTGGTACTAATATGTGGTGTGTGTGTGTGTGTAGGGAGGAGTGTGAAATTTCTTATAAGTGGAACTCTCAGGGACCACCATCTTTGCCTTTTTTCATGATTCCTTGGTCCACTCCCAGAGTCCTGCCACTGTGATGCCTTCTCAGATCTTCCTCCCTGCTTTTTGCTTCCCACAGGGTAAAGATCAAACTGTCCTTTCTTGGTGGAAATGCAGCTGACACAACTTTCCCTGCATTTGAATCTTTTTTATAGTCCTCCTTGCTAATATTGCTTCCTTTCAGTCATGTCCAATTTTTCCTGGCCCTATTTGGAGTTTTCTTGACAAAGATACTGGAGGGATTGCCATTTCCTTCTCCAGCTCATTTTACAAATGAGGAAACTGAGACAAAAAAGAGTTAAGTGACTTGCCCAAAATCACACAGCTAGGAAGTATCTGAGGCTCTATTTGAACTCAGGAAGATGAGTTTTCCTGGTACTTTATCCACTAGCTGTCTCCATGTTAATATGTCAACCAGCTATTTTATTACTCTTTATGCACTCTCTCGATTGAAATGTACTTCTCTTTATGAAAACTTGTAAGGACTGATGCTAATTGTCAAAATGCCAGCCAAATGTCTTGTCACCAGCTTTTTCCTCCGATCAAGGGAACTAGTGAGACTCTGAAGTCAACCCATCAGTGCTGAGGATATAACACTATCTTTATCATCTGGCTCCAAATTTCTGAGGTGAAAAAAATCCGGCTTAAAATCCCCAACAGAGCAAGACCCCTCCTTGGGAGGACAAATCCCATTAAGGCCAGAATAGCTCACCCTCTTCCTCTCCCAACCCCCCAGGGTAGAGCTTCCTGGAAAGTCCTAAGCCACCCATTAAAAGGCAGCACTCAGCAGAAAACCTCTGTTTATTCAACTCATCCTCCTGGGAGGGATCCCAGTGATTGTTTCTCAATCTGCTCCTTACCTCATCATTCTCTCAGCATCTCTGGCCAGTCCTGACTCCCTGATCAAAAAATCTATTCTTCCTCACATTGTGTTGACACCCTTCTTCGACCTCCACACTTTGCTTGCTCTTTCAAGAAACCTCCCCCTCTATATCCACCTGAACTCTCACTAGGTCCCGGATCTTTCATTATCCCCACCTGGACTCAGAGTATTCCACTATCAATTTGACCAAGCATTCATACAGCCCCAGTTTAAGCACTGGGCCTGGAATCAGGAAGACCTGAGTCTTACTAGTCTGGCCCTCCGAAAGTCACTTAACCTTGTTTTCCTCAATTTCTTCATTTGTAAAATAAACTGGAGAAGTAAGAGATAAACCATTTCAGAATCTTTGACAAAAAAAAAAAAAAAAAACAACCACCACATGGAGTTACAAAAACTCAGACATGATTGAAGTGATTGAACAACAATATAAGTCCTAGATTTGATAAACTAATTCAGGCTACAAAGATAGTAGTGATGACAGTAGAGAAGACATTGGACAACAGAGATATTGCAAGGCTTGTGAAATGATTGGATCCAAGAAGAGTCAAGATAATCCCCAAAGTTTTAACATGAAAGGCTACGTAAACCATAGTGCTATTGATGAACTAAATGAAATAATAAGGAAGAGTGGGTTATTGAAGCAGCTAGGTGGCACAGTGGGTAGAGCACCAGCCTTGAAGTCAGGAGGACCTGAGTTCAAATCTGACCTCAGACACTTAACCCTTCCTAGCTGTGTGACCCTGGACAAGTCAATTAACCCCAACTGCCTCAGCAAAAAAAGAAAAAAAAAGAAAAGAAAAAAAAAGAAAAGAAAAAAAAAAAGAATGGGTTATTGGCAAAGATGAAGAGCTGGACATGACTGAAATTGACTGAAAAAGATTTATAAGATAGATTCATCCTCATGGGGATATATCTAGGTATCCTTACAATTTGGCATATAGCAAGCAAGTTTGTAAGGATACCTAGATATATCCATGTCAGTCATGTCCAACCCCTCATGACGCCAGTTGGAGTTTTCTTGGCAAAGATACTGGAGAACTTTGCCTTTTTCTTCTCCAGATCATTTGACAGATGAGGAACTGAGGCAAATAGTTAAGTGATTCATCCAGGGTCACACAGCTATTGTCTGAGGCCAGATTTGAACTCAGGAAGATGAGTCTTCTTTATTCCAGGTCTGGCACTCTATTTGCTGAGCTAACTATGTGCCCCATCTTGTAAGTAGCAAGCCTCAAGTACCTCAAAGATCTCCTGAGGTTCATTATTACTGATCTCTTATACCCCATTTTCCACTATGATCCCATCATTACCAACTTTTACCAATGAAATATAAAACTTTAGAATATATATTTATTATTAAATATTTATATTTAAATATAAAACTTAAAATGCATGAATTAATTGTTTGCTATGTTCCTAGCACTATGGCAGGTGTTGGGGGTACAAAGATGAGCAAAGTAGTCCTGCCTCCCTGCCATTGCTCTGCTATATAAAATATATGCAAAGTATAACCAAAAGTAATTTCAGAGGTGGTGAGGGGGACAAGCAGTACTATTTCAGGACCCTTGGGATGACATGAGAATTAGCCTTTCAGAGTGAGAGATTGCATGAGGCAGAAGTGTGAGTAGTGAGCTATCCAGCTGTGGGACATATCCCATAGAACAGAGGGCACAAGAGACTATGCTCACCTACATAGAACATTAAATAGGTCAGTTGATTAGAACTCAGATTATGTGGGGGTAGTGATATAAAATTAGTCTGGAAGTTACCTGCTAAAAGGTAGGAAACAGAATGATACCATTGCCACAGTCTGCTCTTCTGCTAGAGATACCATATGTGGAGAAAATAAGGAAGTCTGAACACCTGTCTATGAACCTCTGCTCTTTCACATCTTAATTATATGGCTTTTCTCATCTATAAACTAGGGTTTATATTGCTTGTATTTTACTCACAAAGTTGTTGTGAAGATCAAATGGAGATATAGAAATGTTTTTAAAATGAGAAGGGAACTCAGGTAGGTCCTTTCAACAGGTATGAATAAAGGGAGACTTCTTAATCAAACAAGGGATAGAAGTAGTCACAAAAGATGAAATAGATCACTTTGATTAAACAAACTGAAAAGTTTTGCACTAACAAACAGAGAAACTAGGATAAAAGTTGAAACTAGTCGTTGGGGGGGAGGAAATCTTTACAACAAATATCTCTGATAAGAATGAATTCCAAGATACATAACAAACTAATAAAAATATATAACACTAAGAATCGTTCCCTGACAGATAGGAGGCCAAAGGATACGAACAAACAACTCTCAAAAGAGGAACTGCAAATTGTTAACAATGATAAGGGATGAGACATGATGGCACATGTGTCTCAGCTACAGGGAAGGTTAAGTCTACCAGATCTTTCAAGTTTGGGAATTCAGAGTTACAGGATCTATGCCAATCAGGGATCCTCATTAAGTACTGTGTTAATATGGTGATCAGAAGCAGGATAGACGCGGGGTCCTAAGGAAGAGCAAAATTTGCTCAAGTTGGAAACAGAGCAAGTCAACATTTTTGGGCAAATCGATTAATGGTGGGATCAAGACCATGAATAACTTCTCCTGTACTTCCAGTCTGACAAAGATGAAAAGACCCAGTTTTAATCACAAAAAAAGAAAGAAAAAAGAAAAGAAAAAGAGTATTAAAAACATAGATATAAATGCACAGGAGCTCATGTACATATGAATAATTGTCCCAAGTCAAACCTTATAAAAATTGGTGAAGATGACAAAAATGATGAAAGTTAAATGGACTAGATTATTGGACTTGGTCTAACTATTTGGAATTATGCTATGAGTGACTTAAGATGTCCAACCCAGAAATTTACCCTGAGGCATATAATCCAAGGAGGTCTAATATAGAAAGATGCTATGTACACTAAAGTAGTTGTAAGGATAAGTTTTTTTTTTTTATCATATCAAGGAACTAGAAACAAAACAGAAGTCTGATTTTGATAAGGAAGTGACTAAATAGTGGTACATTATAAATGTAATGAGATTTTATTGTTCATTAAGAAATTATGACTACGAAGCATTCCAAAACATGGGAAGACTTAAAAGAATCGATTCAAAGTGAAATAAGCAGAACTAGGAAAACAATATAGCTAATGACTACAATGGTAAAAACAAAGAGAACAAAATGTTCAACTGATTGCAGTAAGATACTGGCCACACTGGTGCCCCAAAAGAAATGAGAAAATGTGCCCATCTCTTCTTGCTGCAGAGATAGTGGACTGTAGGTATAGAGCAAAGAACAGGCTGAGAGGTTTAGTTGAGAACAGTGGTTAGTTTTAATGAATTCATTTTACCCTCTTCTTTTTTTTTTAATTTTGTGTCATAGGGGATAACTCAACAAGGAGGCAATTCTGAAGGATACATTCAAGAGGAATGTTATATAAGAAGGAAAAAGGAAGAATAAGAAATGAACCCATGATTTCATGGTATAGAGAACTACAAAATGAGGAAGTTCTTCCTGCCAAAGCAGGTCAGCACATTTTCTTCAACTTAGAGATTTAAAAAGAGTTGCCTAGGGAACTGAGGTATTAAGTGACTTGCCCAGAATCATACAAGTATATGTGGTCCCAGATCTTCTTGGTTCCAAGGAAAGTACTTTGTATATTAGGCCATGATGCTTCAAGAACAAAAGATATCAATAGGAATTTAAAATTTAAATCAACATATATGTAACGCACTTATAAAGTGAATATCTATTATTATATCTCTCCATTTCATTCTACTTTGACACCTCTCATTCAAATCTGGCTCCTTGACCCTATATCTATATCTGTTCCTGGAAACCCATTTTTGATTCCCACATGTAACTTCCCTTCTCACTATTTAACTCATCTGCTCTGCTAAGAGCTAGATTAAGATAAAGAGTTATAATTCTAGTTCCATGTCTGCCCCAGGTTAGCCACCATCACTAAAATGAGGGGATGATCTATCTCAAAGATCTCTTTTGACTCTAAGGTTTTATGATCAAATTTTAAAGACCATCTGTGTTCTCTTGTGAGTCTCTGCTCTGTCCTCACCTAGACCTTAACTCTGACTTCCTATTATTGACTCCAACATTTATTCTCGTGTTTTCATAAATCCATTACCAGTAACTGTCAACCTGATCTCCTTCACCCCAGCAGAAGTGTTCCTGGGAGTTCCTCTGATTAATTCCTGCTGAAGTTAAGCAACCTTAGACACTGATGATTACAATTACAGATGCAGTCAGAGTTTGACAGGTGAGATAGTCTTAGCCAGAAAGAATCCTCTGATACCTTTTAGGCAAGTGTCTTTATTCACCTATCTGGAACTCATTCTATTTGCCAGCTTCTATTATAAAGTAACATCTGTCTTTGAAAGTACTATGAGGAAAGTGCTTCTCTTGTTGAGTCATACCCATTATTGAGAATATTTAAAGTAATAGTAAATTCCACCCATTACAGTCATACCAAAAACCTCTCTCAGTCTCCAGGAGGATAACTATTTCCCCAACCCTTCTAGGACAAATTTATGCCTGGACTTTATTCAATCAAATTCATGATCCCACTATGTTAATTTTCCCAAACAAAAGCTAAAAGACAAAGACCTCAAGCCACTAGTTATGGGCCCTACCCCCAAGGAGGTTGAAAGTACAGTTTCAGCTAATAGCAAGGGAAATCTATTAGGGTTGGAAATGAGAATTAACAGAAAATAAATCAAGTGCTAATTATGGTCTGCTCAGGAGAACTACAGGAGGGAAACATCCCCTGGAATGTTCCAGGACATTTCCTGGCAGGGCCCGATCTCTGCTTCTGGAAGTATTCAATCATGACTTCAGGTCTTCATCCATCCTTCCTTCATGGCACTATTACTTTAATTATAAATAGGGGACTTTGGTTTTTCTTGAAATATAAATGATAGTATCTCTTCTAATTATTAAATGCAGTACAATCCCACTACTTTAGACTAAAGACTGCTAAAACTCAAAGGGTGGGAAATCCTGCAGCTCCTTATCAAACCTGATTATATTGGCTTAATAGAAGCCAAGCACCTGGGCAATAAGATAAAGCCTTGTTGATAACAGATAATCTGGGTAATTGGCCATAAATCATAGGATGTTAAAGATGGAGGAGATGCTAGGAAGAAGCATCATAAATAGAAGTAGAACATTGAGATTCAGGAAGATTGGAGGGAGGGGAATAAGCATTTACATAACACCTATTTGATGTCTGGCCCAAACTAAGTATATTACCAGGATGATCTCTTGATCCTCTCAAGAACACTACAAGGTGAGTGTTCTCATTATCCCCATTTTACAGGTGAAGAAACTGAGGCAGATAGCAACACAGGGACTTTTCTAGGGTCATAGAGCTAGTAAGCATCAAATCAAAGTAAGAGTTGAGCCCATGCTTCCTGACTCCAAGCCCAGAACTCTACCCACTGTGCCACTTTGCTGCCTAAAATTCAGATCCCTTCTTAGACACTTAGCTGTATAACACTGAGCAAATCAATTAACTTCTGTCAATCTCAGTTTCCTCATCTATAAAATAGGGATTATAATAGGTAAAAGATTGTTCTGACATGTCATGCAAGATAATAAATGTACTGCATATGTAAAAATAATATTTAAATCTTAGCTTTGATTTATTGATTTAAAAACCCCAGAGGTAAAGTGACTTGCCCGATAATGCAAAACTAAAGAGTGGTAAAAGTAGGATCCAGTTCCCTTTCAGTGTTCTTTCCATTAAATGTCCACTGGCAACCAAGAAAGTCTTTATGGCAAAGCTGGCACCTAAGCCTTGAGAGTTTTAAAAAAATGGAGAGAGGTGTTCTTCTGGTGAGGGATGGTATGAGCAAAGAAAGGCTGGGAGGTAAGGGATTGGGGGAGGAAGAGCTGAAAAAAAGTGTCCAAGTGTGAGAAAACCTGAGCAGGAGGGACTGAGTGGAGCATCATCGCCTGAGGGAAGCACTAGGGGGTAAGGCTGGCAAGGGAGGTTAAGGCCAGATTGTGGAGGGCCTTAAATTCCAGCCTGAAAAGCCTAAGTTTCACTAAGTCTGCAGGAATACAGGAGCTATGGAAGCTTTTTTCAGACCAGAGCATCAGGGAGATCTATAGGAAAGAATAAAGCCCAGGAAGACTAGAGGCCTCTGATTAAGGGACAAGTAAATGATGATCTGAACTGAGATGGTGGGAGTACGAATGGAAAAGATCAGGATTCCATAGATGGTGGCTAAGCTTGCCCCTGTTAGACTCCGTTGGCTGGTTGTGCAGGGTGTGGGAGCAAGAAGAGCTAAGGAGAACTGAGGTGTCAAGTAATCAATATAAATCAATATAGGGTAGCTAAATGGCATAGTGGATAGAACACTGGGCCTGAGTTGAAATCTAGCCTCCAACACCTACTAGCTATGGGCTATGGACAAGTCACTTCACCCTGTTTGCCTTAGTTTCCTCATCTAAAAAATGGGCTGGAGAAAAAGAAATGGTAAACCATTCTAGTATTTTTTTAACCAAGAAAACCCCCAATAAAAGGGTTCACAAAGAGTCTGACAGTTCAAAAATGACTGAACAACAATAATGCCAATTAACATAAGGGACTATGATACAAAGGAATCCATATGTAAAAATCCAACTATGAGAGAATTTACAAAAACTCCTATTTATGTAGTTGGTGTTTTTAAGCGTACAATGTTTTCCTCCAACTTTCCTCAACTTCATTTCTTCTAAATGAAAAGAGATCCACATTCTCTTCAGCTCATCACATTCATCAGGCATTTTTTTTCTTCCTAGATAATAAACAAAACAGACACTTTATTTTATCTGGCTAGTGATCAGAGTAACAAGTAGAAACTTACTTTTACACAAAATTTTATTTTTATTTATAAATTATATTTATATAATTTATTATATTATATATTTATGCAATATATAATATAAATATAGCATCATAAATATAAAATATTAAATAAAATTCATTTATAAATAAAAGTGCTTTTCTCACAACCTCACAAAGTTCCTACTTTACAGTTAAGGAAACTGAGGCTCAGAGAAGATAAAGACTTATTTGAGATCACACAGCCAAAGTTAGTAGAGGATTTGAAGCCAGGTTCAATCGTTTATGCTGACTAACCTTAGGCAATAGCTTAACTATTCTAGGCCTTAGTTTACTCATCTGTAAATTAGGAAGTTGGATCAGATAGTGTTCGATGTTCTTTCCAGCTCTAAGTCTATATCCCTCTGTGTTCTTTTCATGTCAAGTCCCATTGACTTTCTGTTATACCCCTGCCTTTGCAAAAACAATGAGCTCAGGATTCCTCCCTGCTCTAGAACACTCTTGTGTTTGACCTGGCCACAGGCAACTTCTTGTGACCCATGAATCTCAGAGATCTTTCACAGCCCCTCTAAGGAAGTCATTGTACAAACATCAAGGCTACTACTTTTTTTCTAAACACAAACTAGATGCAATCAGGATTCAGTTTTAAATAGTTTCTGGATAGTAATAATAACAATGGCTAACATTTTATAGAAATGCAAGTGTTCTGCATATATTATGTCATCTAATCTATAAAACAACTCTGAGAGCTAAGTCTTATAGATATTGTTCCTATTTTACAGATGAGAAAATTGAGGCTGAGAGAGCTAGAAAAAAATTAATGGAGTTAGAATTCAGACCTTGGTCTTCCCAACTCCTGGTCCAGCTTTCTATTAACTATGCAGCTACTGCCCTGCAATGGTTTCATTTCCTTCCTGCTCCCTATTGTTGGTTCCAGCCCCCATTCCAGATGCACCTCCCTGAGTCTAGATTATAATCTACTTGTTAAAAAGAAATTAGGAGATTTTCAAGAAGGAAAGAAAAGACCTGATGGAGACCTTCTCCATGATGTAACTAGGGAGCAGTACAAGAGCATCCAAAAAGGAAAGTTGGCAAGGAGTCAGCTGTCTGCAGCCTATTGGATGGGGAAGGAATCATTGTGGCTTTGTCTCTCTGGCATGTAAACCCTGTAAATTCAAAGTTTGGCTGGGGCTTATACTCAGATATTTTCCCCACTGATTTGTGTTCTTCATAAACAAGCGAGGTCATCCATTATAAGACAGATGAGGAAACTTAAGCCTAGAGAATCTTGTTCCTCAAGGTCCTTCAGACAAGTAAGTAGGAGAAGTGGTATCTGAATCAAGTTCTCTGGCTCCAAATCCAAGGTTCAATTCTATTGTGTCATTCAGGTTCCTATAAAATACATATATCCCAGGAACATCCCACTAACTCAAGTCTCCTCAAGATGCCCACAGCTTCAAATGTATTACTCCTGAAGCAACTGCTGTTCTTCCTATGATCAAAGGGAGCATATAGAGAACATGGAAGAAGTTAAAAGAGGGGAGGTGAGTGAGAACCTCCTCTGATGTCTACAAAGCTCAGTTCTCACCAATCAAACTTGACTTAGAAATTTCACACCCTGGAGCTCCTAAAAGCAAGGCAAGGAGAAGAGATCCCAAGAAAAGAAAAGCACTGAGGTTATATCAGTGATAATTGTACCTGAAAAACATGATAGGTTTCAACTTTCCAAGTATAAAATGCACAATTTGGCTGCCTTTGCTCATTTATTATTAATGATAATGACAATAATAACTTCTAAGGGGCTTTTCATCTTCAAACCACTTTACAAAAACAGACTGTTTAATTTGAGTTTCATATTCTCCTTTTCTTCTATCCAAATTAATTTCACCTCAGCGTAGACTCGGGTCACAGAGACAAGCACCTCTATCTTGTCCTTGAAGAGACTCTTAAGCAAATATTCAGATCAACTGCATTTTGGTCATAAGTTTCTATAGTACTAGAGAAAGTTATGCTTTGGATGCTGACAGAATTTGCTTACAAATCCATCTGACCCAGGGTTTTTGTGTTAATTTCCTTTTTTTATGGATGCAATTCTTTTTTTTGAAGATCTACATCAAGTCCAAAGAAATTTATTTTCTTATAAGGGAGGAGAGGAGGGAAGAAGAGTAGGGACATGTAAAAACCATCATCTTTATTTTCTTTAAAAAAAAATTACTCACCTGCACAAAAAGTAAGAAATGACATATCACAAAGGTAGTTATTTCCCTAGAGCACATGAAGTCTATTCACACAGTTCAACATTCAAAGTGTCTGTTTTTGCATTAGCTTCTATAACCATGATCATGGTCACTTGTTGGTCAGCCCTAATCTAAATTTGTCTCTTTCTCACCCCATCCCCTCTTGACCAAACCACATCCTGTTTGATAGATGCTCACAGTCCCTCTCTGAGCTTAAACATTCTCTTCCTGATATTGATTCCTCAATCCCTCCTCTCACCACCATCTGAAATTAGTTGAGCCTACCTATTTTAAAAAATAAATCAACAATCAGATTCATAGAATTATAGTATTACAGAAGAGCTAGTCTAATTCTCCATTTCAAAAAGGAGGAAACTGAGGCTCAGAGATTAACTGACTGACTAGAGTATGAAAAAAGACTTACCTAGAGTACTATTAAATAAACTTCTATCAATGTAATCAATTATTATTCATTGAGTGCCTAATATATTCAAGGTATCAGACCAAGTTCTGTTGGGGATATACAATGTGACATAGTAGCTAGAGTTCTGAAAAGCAACCAGCCAATTAAAAAGCATTTTGTTAAGCCCCTACTATGGGCCAGGCACTGTACAAAGTAATGAGGTAAAAAACAAAACAATGCATGTTCATAAACATAAGGAGTTTAAATTCTAGCAATGTAGGGCAGTGGATAGTAAGCTGAATGTGAGGTCATAGGAGCTACCCACCCAGTGGGAGATATTATATTATGGCAGGATTCAATAGCTCAAGTCAGGGAGAAGATCTATGAATGTGATCCCCTTGTTTCTACCAGAAGACAACAGGAGAAGGTGCTTTATCTAACAGAGAGCCATCTGGAGAGTTGAGCAGCTTGAGACAGGAAGGAAATTAAAGGATTGGGTCTTCTGGCAGTAGAGAAAAGAGTTATCAGTTCAAAAGATAACTAGTCCTGGAAGTTGAGAGTAGAGTTACATGTAGGAGTAGACCCTAGAAGTCCAGCTCGGTAACCTGCTCAGAAGAAAGGCAGTACCTAGGAAAGAGAATACCATAAGAAGAGAGTATTTTGGGACCTAGAGTACCATATGCATGAGTAGCCTTATCTATGTCTGTCATATATGTATGCCTCATCACCATTGTAATCTAAATTTGTGCTTACTTTCTTCATAGGTACTATATTTGTAGGAGAGTAAACCCCAGGTTGATGGAGAAATGTTTTATAAATCCTCTGCTTACTATACTATCTCAGTAAATGTCTGTGCTTTAAGGTAATCATGTCTCCTTTTTTTGTATTAGCTGACTGAACTCTTAATTGCTATTAAAGGTAAGCTTACCTTACCTCATGGGCTTGTGAGTTATGGTTTCCAGAGTGCAGACTCATAACAGTGGCCATCTGAATCTGAAAGTAGTCAGCTCTACTATGCACCCAATCAGGAAATCCATGAAAAGAAAATGAACAGTATAAGGAAGGTTCGTTCAATCAGTGGACTAGTCAATAACTACTTCAGGAGTTAAGGGACAGTGAAATCTTTGTATACTAGAGTGATTGCTGTATTTGAACTGAGCACTGAAGGGTAGTAAGTATTCAGAAAAGCAAAGAGAAGAGAAATTTCTAAGTGTGAGGGATGAAATGGTGGATGCAAAGGTGTGTGTGTGGAAACAGAAATGTCCCCTAGTGTATGCTACTCCTTTGTCTCCTTGTCCCTCTCCCTTCTATCCTTTTCACTGAGATTAAACTTTATTTGCCCTCTATTCAACACTCATTTTTTTTTTTTTTTTGCTACCAGACACATTCACCCACAGGGCTATAACATTCAACTCCAGTAAAAATCAAAGTGGTTAGCAGATGCATTTCCTTAGAAGTGTTCCTTTCAGTTGTGCAAAGTCCTAAAAAATTGTTTTGATGGATATCGTCCCAACATATGGTGTTTCCAGAAAACTTTAAGATATTTGCTTTACTTTGAATTTTTTTCTTCCAATTTGTGTAGCAGGGAAAATAAGAGTCCTTTTCATAAGCACAAGCTTATTATTTTCTACAGGGAAAGGGGAGGAAGTTCGGGCTCCAAATTTTAGCCTCTAGGCACAATCTGCTCTGGAAAACAAAAGTAGCTCATTGCTTTCTAGAAGCATATTTTCCAATTAGTAGGACTGATTAATAAGCAGACACTTCTTTAATATTTGTTGAATATAATTGTTGAAAGAGAGCTTCTAGCAGAAGAGGAGAACTGTCATTTGGAGATAAGGTTGAAGTGATGGCAAGAAGCCACAGACTAGTTATGACATTATCAACTGTTCTTCTACTAAACTGTAGTTTCCTTGAGGTTAAAATCTTTGCTAAATTTAGACAGCAAAGTAATTTGCATATGTTTTTAATTAATCATTACAACAATATTATGTGATGCTATTATTATCCCCATTTAAAGATAAGGCTAAGACAGATTAGGTGACTTTGATAAGAGCAAAGATTTGAACTCGGGTCTTTCTTATTCTGAGTGTAATAACCTATTCCCCGGACCATGTAGCTCGCCACAGACAGACAGCATCTAAGAAATATTTGTTATTACTTGTTCAGATCACATCATAATCTCTTCAAGATCTCAGTCCCCTGTTCACATCCCAATCTCTATAGAACTTAACTTATGGCCACAATGTTCTCAGTTCCAAGCTGATGTAATCACTTCCCATTTTCTATCTGTGACCCAGAGTCACCCATATCTTTGAGCCCAGTTCTCTTCTCAGGAAATAATACTTAAAAACCTCTGAATATATATTTCCAAATAAGCTACACATCAGTAATTATTAGTATATTGGCTAAATATTTTGGATTTCTTGAATTCCTGAAATTCTTGACTGTCCCTGACTTCTGGTAATTATTTACTCCTTGATCTGTCCATATCTTAACCACCCTGTCTGGAGTCTTCTCCAAGAGCCAATTCTTGAGCACCAATCACTCTGCGTTTTTTTTTTTTTTTTTTACCTATTCTTGTTCTCCCCTCCCCCATATTTCTTCTTCTTTGGCTAGATCTCTGAGAACCCCAATTCTCCATGTCTTCATTTCAATTGTTAAAATGCTATCCACTCTTAATGTATCATTTGGGATCCTATGGCCAATGAAAAGGCAAATTCTGAACCCAGGCCTTGTGTGCATTAATAAACTGAGCTCCAAATTAACACACTTCCCTGAAATAGAATATTAGCTCAAAAGGCTCCAAAAAGCTAAATCAAAGAGAGTTAGGCCTAATAATCCAGGTATATCTGCAGAACTCTCTTGTAGAATTCTGCCTGATGTTTGAGTCAGTTCTAATTCTATATTTCATTCCCCAGAGTAATTGTTGTAATTCTATGATCACACAACATGAGCTCTCTCAGGCCCCACTTCATAAAATCTGAGTTTTGGAAGAGACCTTAAAGACCATCTAATCAAACCTGTACTTGGGAAGGAATCTTTTATATTATCTGTCTGACAAATGAGTGTCTAGCTTTTGCTTAAAGGTTTCCAATGAAGAACACATTTAGAACAATTAATACCTACGTAATACCAGTCTTGAGGTATACTTTCAGAACTGCAAAATAGACCATCCCATACAATATTAACAGAGCAAAATGTCCATTGTCCTACAGCAGCTCTAGAAGGAGTAGCACTTCGTCACCAAAAAGGGACAGATAATTTCCTCATCATATATAATAAATAGTTTAAAAATGTGGGAACAATTAAACATCACTTCACTGCATAATAATAAAGGCAGATGGCAGATACACAGCATTGCATTTGTCAAATGTAACTGACTCTAGTTTTATTCTGCATGGAGCCTATAAAATGTCCAAGATAGAAGAATAGAATCAAAAGATCATCCATGAGCAACATGTACATGAATGTAGTCATTGATATATTGAGAAAGAAGCAACAAGAAAAGTGTCCAAGTTAAATAGATTTGTTTATGAATACACAGAAGTTTATTATGGCCATTCAGGACACTGCAATAGTAACCAGAAATTAAAGAAAGATTATCCTTAAGGAACATAGTTTTGCTAAGATGTAGATGAATCAAGGAAACAGTAGAAATCATGTAACATGCCACAACAATCTGCAAAACTTTGTCACCTACTGAATGTCTATTAGGATACAACTTAATGGCTGGAATTTTATATTTATGAAGCAATTTACAATTTTCAAATTGGTTTTCATGTGAAGTAGGAAATATGATCAATTCAAATATTACTCTTATTCATCCCATTACAGAGGTGAAGAAACTAAGGCTTAGAAAGCTTGTGATTTGCTTAAGATCACATGGTCCAGTTGTTTGATTCAAGGCTTTTGCTTTTCAGTTTTGTGTTCTTTCACATATACCCCATATTTCTTATCCATTTCAATTCAACTCAACAAGTGTTTTTAAATGCCTACTATGTACCATTAGTACATAGTACTATGGACTGTGTGAGATGCACAAAAATAAAATCATTCTTGCTCTCAAAAAAATCTCATATTATATTGGGAAAATCCAGATTTCTTCTTTTGTATTTTGTACCATAATTTGGCACTAGCTATTTTCTCCAAAACTTTCATGCCTGTTAACATGTTTGTCAGCCTTCGATGGTACAATGATTATTAATATAATAGCATTGCAGGATTCCTCATTCTCTTGAGTAGTAGTGGATTATTGGGCTAAGGATATCAGATCTTTAGCTAAAAATTTCACTATTGGCAAAAAAAGAGTAAAGAAACATGAGTTTAAAATCCACACTTCCACACTTGATTATTTGAGAAGTCATCAAAATATTCCCCAGAGATTATATATTCAGAATCTAACTCCTCTCCTCTAGGGATCATGAATGATGGCTTCAATAGAAGGTGGACATCAATTTTAATTAGTTGGTTATTTGATCTCATGTCATCAGAGATGGAGGATCTCAAAGGGGAATTAACTGTGCTTAAGCCTGAGACTGCTTAGAACCAAAACACCCTGCAAGGTAAGAGTTCACCCAATTAACATGAAACTTCAAGCCAATTAAGTATGCAAGAAAATTAATTCTATGATTAAAAGCAACCGGTTGAAAGAACAAATAAACTAAAATTGTGTTGTCAGGGCAATTTTATAAAATGATTAAGAAAAACAATCACATTTTTCTGTGAAAACAATTAACCAAGAAGGGCGTGGGATCATTTAAGAAGGATGAAAGGAAACAAGTCTAGAGCTATGTTTTTTGTCTAAATTTTATTTCCCCAAATTCCATCTTCCTGCTTATTCATTAGATGTTTCTATTGACTCCCATTCTGGGAACAAATCTAAGTGTTTCTAAAATGTATTTATTATTACTGGTTCCTCCATTTCTGTCCAAAGACTTTGTCATAATCCTTCATGTGAAACAGTTAGCCCAATCATTATAGATAGACCTTTAATTTCCCCAAGAAAATAGAATTCACTGACTTCTAAACATGATAAAACAAGTCTTCACCCTTTTTAGTCTCTTCCTCTTTTCTGAAAATCCCTACCACGTGACACCTCCCTGTTTAATGGACAAGTCCCTGATTCAGAAAATTCCAACCAAAGGTCACACCGTTATGCTGTAGGTTAAGTACTGCTTTAATGAGAGAGAAAAAGCAAACCGTCAATTCCAACGGTAATGAATGCAATTGGCAAATTTCAATTAATGAATTACCACTATTCCCCAATTGTCACTATTGCTGAAGAGCTTGTTAATGTATCCGTTATTCGTTGAAGAATGTGAGGGAAAAAGAATAATTGGCAAGAGGAAGAAAATTGAACAAGAGGGCCCAAATATTTTGCATTCCCAAGTATTAATATCTAATGAACTGACAAAGCCCTGGGAATAATTTTTGAACAATAAAGGAAAACGTTGGCTCCAGATGGGTCACAGTGCTGCTAATCATCAAATGTCTGGTCCTACCCTGCTTAGGCTCTAACTTGCTTTGTCATCTTGGATAGGACCTTAGATTACATGGCCCTTGTTTCTTCATATATAAAATGAAGAATATGGATGTTACTTTAACTCAACATTATGTGATTCTTGGACCAGAATTAGCCATTGATTAGTAAGGAGAGTTTCTTCTATATCCATAAGCTGTCAGAGAGAAAAAACAGATATTAGAATTCATGTTTTAAATATAAAAAGTAAAGAATGTTAGAGCTAAAGAGAATCTTAAGAGATTCATCTGGTCCAATGCTCTTACTTTATGAACAAAGTTAAAACTTCAATTCTTAGATAAAAATAATATAAATAATAATAATAATCAATATGATGATGTTATACTTGCATATATAAGGTCCAGAGGAAACTGAAATACTGATATTGAGACAACTGTATTTTAAATAAAATTTTGTATGCATCAAAATTCTGTCATAATCTATAGTTCCTATACACTTCTTCCATATTTATAAATGTTCCTTCCTGATGAAGAATAGAACATGGAGCTCCATGATAGAAGGGGCTCTGTCTTAATAATATCGGTATCTCATTTCAAACCCAAACTCCACTGCTTACTAGGGTTTCAATGTGGATTTTGGTTACAATTATAACTAAAGTATATTCTAATTTTAAATTTATGATCTTATGACCATTTAACCATAACACTGAGGAGTGACATTCACATAATACTTTTGAGTTTACAAAGTACTTATATATATTCTCCTATTTGGATCCTCATAGAAACCTTCTGAAGACATGAAGGCAAGAACTGTTACCACCACTTTGTCACTGAAGAAAATACAACTCAGAGATGGAATATTCAGCCCAAGGTCATCCAACTAGTAAATGGCAGATTTGGAATTCATAAGATCATAGGATCCAGAGCTGGGAGGGATTTTTGAGAAATCTAGTTTAATGACCTTGAACTCATTTCTGCTAACATCAAGTTTAATACTCTTCCCACTAAATGATGATGCTTCCTATCAGCACACAGGGGTTGTTAAGTGAATGAGTGAGTCAGTTAATTAAATAATTAACCTGGAAAAAATCACTTCATCTCTCTGGGCTCTAGAGTCCCAGGGTGTAAAATGAGGATAAGGAAGGTGGAGGAGGGATCATACTAATCAGTAGTTCCCAGCTTTTTCTAAAACTAATCTATTACTTTTTCTCCAAAACCTTGAGATTGTCTGATGTAGGTGAAACACTGACATCATCAAGTCCCTGAGAAAAGTTGAAAAGTAATTACATATGTCATTCTCTCCCTGAATATTATAGCAAATTATGGACAAGGGGAGGTAGTAAGAGGGCAGAAGTGGCAACTATGGACTGGGAGATTGACCTCAAAAAAGACATGGGATCATGTGATTCTGCTATTTAGAGCTAAAAAGGGATCTCCTAATTTTCTAGCTCAATAATCCCATTCTATAGATGAATAACCTGGGGAAGAAAGAGTTAAGTGATTTGCACTTAATAAATGTTCCTTTATTTCTTCCTTCCTATTTTTCTGTCTCCCTCTCCCTCTCTCTCATTCTCTTTTAGATTCTATGGGTGGAAAAGCAGCATTACTTGATAGGCAAACATCTAATGACAAGCTTCTCCAAACTGAATTACCCTACAAAACATCATCTGACCTACTCTGATTCCAGAACTCACACTCCATCTGAATATTCTTCAAGAATTCAGTGTCTGATTAACACAAGTAGAATAAAAGAGGAAGCAGACAATTGTGGGAAAAAAGCTTTATATCCAATATCTCTAAGAAGGATCTTTTATAAATACCGTATGAAAATTAATAGAAATATGCAAAAGACATTCATAGTAAAAGATATGAACAAAGAATTCTCAAAAGAATGCAAACAAACAAGAGAACTGTTTGGTTCTGCACACATATATTGTATCTAGGATATACTATAATATATTTAACATGTATAAGACTGCTTGCCATCTAGGGGAGGGGGTGGAAGCAGGGAAGGGAGAAGTCAGAACAGAAGTGAATGCAAAGGATAATGTTGGAAAAAATTACCCAGGTATATGTTCTATCAATAAAAAGTTATAATAAAAAAAAGGAATTGCAAACAAATAACAACTATGTGAAAAATTACTCCATTTCACTGGCAAAGCCAACAGAACTTGGGGAAAAAGCAATGTTGGAGGAGTTATGGAAAGATAGGCACATTACTACACAGATTGTAGAAATGTGATTTAGTCCAATTATTCTAGAAAATAATTTGGAATTGTGGTAAGAAAATTATTAAAGTATCCATACTCTGACTCCTGCTAGTCATGGAGGAGAGAAATGATAAAAAAAAAAGTTTTGGTATATGAATATAATATTACTGTGCTTTAAGAAATGACAATCACATGAGGACTTAGATGAACTGATGCAGAAAAAATAAGCAGATCAGCAAAATAATATACACAATAGCTTCAACATTGTAAATAGAAAGAATGAAAAAATTGAAATTGAATGAAGAATGTAATGACTAAAAGTAGTACCCAAGAAGAGAAGAGATAGCACCTCTCTTCTTTGCAGAGATGCGTGGGGGGGGGGGAAGAGGATGGGGAAGATTACAGCTAATGTCAGACTTTTTCAGTGTGTTGGTCAATTTTGCTGAACCAGTTTTTTCTTTTTAATTCTTTACTATAAAGCAAGCTTAGAGAGGAAGTTATTGCTAAGTATAGATAATGTAAAAACAAAAGAAGGGAATTTTTAAAATATTTAAAGAATTCAGGGTCATTTCATGAAAGACTAAACTCAGATACTAATTTTAGACCAAGTGTGGTTTAACATCATTAAAACAATACCTCAGTTATAGGGCTCCAAAATTTAAAATTTGAAAGAAATAAGGGGGAAAGATTAGCATAATCCTCTCCCTGATCTACTCAACTCCAGCCTAATTATTCAGATGTCAGATACCCTTGGAGTGAGGTTCTTGAGTCCTCCCATCATGACCCCTTCAAGTGAATATATGCTATGAGCCTTCAAATGACCAGTGGAGTAGCAAGAACTGTTTCTCAAGCCTCTCAAGAATCCAGGGAAAGTAATGTAAATCAGAAATCCAGAAAATCTTTTCTTCAGTTTTTTGGAATGGCAGAGAGGATGCTATCCTTGCAGAGAGAGAGACTCTCCAGTCTTCCACTGCTAAAGTGTCAGATACTGAAACAATCAGGAGTCTTTTTTGGCCACACTCTCATCTCTAAAAAGATTAAATTCACTAGAATTCATATTATAATTGGGATTAAAAAAGTAACTTCACAAATATAGGATGGGGAGGCATGGTTAGATTGATAATAGTCTACCAAAAAATCTGAGGATTTTTGGGGACTACATACACAAAAAAATCTGAGGATTTTTGGGGACTACAATAAACTATATAAACATGACATGGAAGCCAAAATAAACCTAATGTGAATTTGGGCACATGAAGAGAGCCATACAGAAGTGATTGTCCTTCTCTGTTCTCCCCTAATCAAATCACAACTGGAGTATTGTACTTAGAAGGACACAGATAAGTTGGAGAGCATCCAGAGATCAGGGTAACTAGGATGAGGAAGTGTCTTGAGCTATATCATATGAAGATTGATTGAAGAAACTGGAGAATTTCATCTAGAGAAGGACATGATAGCTGATTGAGGTATCTAAATGATTGTTGCATAGAAGAGTGGTTAAATTTGTTCTACTTATATCCAGAGAACAAAAAGAGGAACAATGGGATTTTCAAAGAAAAAAATTTAATGTCTGGAAAGTCTTCCTAACAGTTTTCCAGAAGAAGAATGGACCATCTCAGAAGGGAATGGGTTCCCTCTCTTTGAAAATCTTCAAGCAAAAGTTGAATGACCAATTGTCAGAGATGTGATAGTAGGTGTTCAAGTATGACTTGGATTAGAGAGCTGCTGACGTCTTTTCCAATACTAAAATTCTATTATTCTATGATTCCATATAGTCTTATGGCTACATCGGTAGTAGGGCAGTTTGGGCAGAGAAAGTTTGTGGGGAATAAAAGGAAAAAGAGATACGAAGATGGCAAAGAGATTTTCTTAGAATGCTTTGAAACTCTCTTGGCCTTTAACATAATCTAGGCTCTATTATATCAGTCTGTTGATATTTCTTCAAGTCAATTCCACTTATCAAATGACATTAAGCATGTGGAGAAACAGTGTAGAGTAGTGGTTATAGGGCTGACTTTGGACACAGAAAGACCTGATGACCGGTCCTGTCTCTTAGAATTGACTTATAACCATTAGTAAATCACATAAACTTATAGTGATCCAAGCAGCTCTCTGGGACAATAACTGATGAATTGCCCATCTCTTCTGGTTCAAGGTAGAGCATTTATTAGCTGTTTGCTATGAACCAGACACTAAAAACTTAGGATACAAGAAAAAGACAAAAAACATGGTCCCTTACATCATGAAACTCACATTTTAATAGAGAAGACAGTATAAATAACTGTACATACAAGATATAAATTATGAAAATGGAAGGTACTATTGACCACATCCTTCATATTACTGATAGACTAATCTTCTTTGTGCAGAGTTGCAGACATGTCAGTCCTCTATCCAGACATCTTCAGTAGTTCCCTATTGCTTACTATGTAAAATTTAAATATTCTTTCCTGACACTTAAAAAGGCTCACAATTTTCTGCCACTCTTCTTTTCTAGACATTCCTAATTATTAATAGATATCTATAGCTAGGTATAGATAGCCAGATGGACAGAAAGATAAATTGAGTATTTATTAAATGCTATGTGCACACATTATTCTGGGTCCTGAGGATTCAAATACCAACAGGCACCAACTCTCTGTTCTGAAGGAGCTAATATTCTCATGGGGAAAGACAACAAAGAAAACAGAACTAGAAAGAGCTTGGAGGAGGGATTCATGCATACAGGTATACATGGAAATAGGTGCAAGTACCATGGAGACAAGGATGTAGGCAAGAAAAGGCCCACAAGGTTCCCAAGGAAAAAGCCCAGCAGAAAGAGATAGGATAGGGGCAGCTAGTTGGTATGGTGGATAGAGCACCAGCCCTGAATTCAAGAGAACCTGAGTTCAAATCCGGTCTCAGACACTTACCACTTCTTAGCTGTGTGACCCTGGGCAAGTCACTTAACCCTAATTGCCAAGAAAGAAAGAGATAGGATACACCCTTAGTCAAAGAGAATTAAACTATATTCCCCAACCAGCTTTTTAATCACCATTGTACACACCATTGCTTATACTTGAGATGTCTTCTTCCCTCTATTTGTTGAATATTGATAAAAGTTAAAGTCTACATGAATTCTTCCTTGGCTCCTCCTCTCAATAATGACCTTCTTCTTGAACTTCATTATAATTCATAGTTACTTAGATTGTACTTATCTCAGCACAGTGCCTGGTACATAGAAAACACTTGATAAATATTTTTCCACTAATCAATTCATTTTCCTATGAAACTATAAGCTCTGTGAGCAGAGCTTGTGTCTTACCTAAATTTAGCATCTTCCAATAGTCTAACAAATATCCCATATGAGTAAGACCATTATAAATGCTAAACAAGTGATAAATTCATCATACTTCTTCATTTTGTGTTCTCCCCATAAGATCATTATCCCTATGAGGACAAAAACAATCATTTTTTTTCATCTTTGTAACCCTAGTTCCTAGCATAATATTTTGCACACTTAATTTTGTTTAATCTGGATCTATGATTTTATCCTTATTGGGAATTCCCAAAGAGGAATCCTATCTTCTGATGAAGACTGGCAATTCATAAGTTAGAGTCTAAAAGAATTGCCTGGGTCACTACAAGTTTAAGTGATTTACTCATGGTATTAGTCAATATTTCAACAGACAGGACTGGTCTTCCTGGATCCAAGACCAGTCCTCTATCCTCTACTATACATTGTCTCTTCACAGGCTTAATGCCACTAGTTAAGTGGAACTGACTGGAAGAGAGATTAAATATCATTTAGTTCAATTGTCTAATTTCATAATTAAGGAAACTGAATCTGGAAAAATCCAATGACTTTCTCAAGTTCACATGGCTAATTAGCAGTAGAGCCAAAACTGGGACCCAAGTCTCCAGAATAGTGCATCTTTATTAACATCTCAGAAGAAAGATAAAGAAAGTACAAAGTAAACTCTCTTATAACACTTAGTGCAATGGCTTTCTGAACATCCATGAGGATAGAATCATAATGTGAAAGAAACGCAAGAGGTTAGTAATACTGGGCCAGAGTCCCATCTTCGATAATTCTCTGGGAACTATGCCATCCAGTGACAGAGGGATGAGCATTTGGCCCATCACCAGGAAATAAACAGAGTTTTACCCTTGAAGATGCCTAGTGATTTATCAAAGGACAAATGACCTAAAACACACATTTTTAATGGGAAGAAGTTGCTTGGAAGGAATCTCCGGAGGCTCTGGGAAGTTGACATTTAGACATGAATTGGGAAATAATCTTAATGAGATAAGCTGAAGATGTCCCAGTACCAAGTTATGAATCAGAGAGTCCATGAGCCTTCCCTTATGTTATTGCCCTCTCCCAGAATGACCTTCATTCTTCTCTGTGCCTGGCCAAATCCTAACCCATACTTCAATACTCAGCCAAAGAGCTAGTTGATTCAGGAGAAAATACAATAGTTCTGATATTCACTGTTCCAAAGAAAAGATACCCAGCCACAAAATCGGTGTATGAATTCACCAGATGTTTTGTTATCATGTAGAAACAGTTTAATAGTTTTTTCTTCTCCATAATACAAAGGATAGTGACAGAAACCAAGAGAAGAAAGAAGCAACGTAATTCACACTGTCTCATCTTCTTAGAGTTCAGTGATAGAGCTAAATCTGAAAGGTGTCAGAGTATCATAGATTTAAAACCGGAAGAGACCTTGGAGGTCAATCTAATCCAATACTTTTATTTTCCAGATGAGAAACCTGAGGCTAAGGGATTTGTCTGAGGTCACACAGGGAGTAGCTAGCAAAGATGAGTAGGTCCCCAGACTCGCTACCCAGCCCTTTTCTATAAAATCATTTGGAGAAAAAGAATGATAAGTTATCTGGGGGAACTGGGCTGCATAGAAAATAAAAAAGACTTTGCTATCATCATCTAGGCAAAATGAGATTTAAAATATGAAAGATGGTTATTAGACATTGAGAGAGCATTAGATTTGGAATGAGAAAATCTTGGTTTCAATATGAGCTCTGACATTCACTTTCTATGTGACCCTGGGGCAAACCATTTAACCTTCATCGACCTTACTTTCCTCACTTTTGTCAAATGAAGGAGGTACACTAAATGATCCCCAAGTTCCCTTCCAGCTCTAGCATTTCATGAATCTATAGCTCTTATACTTGAAACAATTATAACAATATCAGAAACAAAAGAATAAAATGAACAAATAAGCCTTAATCAAGAGAAAATTTTCCTAAGCAATATGGTGTAATAAATATTAAGAATCACTTCTGAAGAAAAAAAAAAGATATTCTTGCAGCTACTTAAAAGGGAAATAACAAAAACTTCACTCCTCAAATATTCCATGCTGTCTGTATCTTTCTTATGTGGTAGCTTTTGCCCAAAATGGCCTTCTGTCTCTTCTGCCATTCTAAATCTTACTTACTAAACCTTCAGTGATCATATTGGGTCTTATCTTCTCCTTGAAGCCTTCCCTGCTCATTTGTGTTCCTTTGCTCTGAGGCACTTGTAGCCTATACCATATAAACTCATACTAGATTGTACATTATCTTGTGTTTTCTATTATTTACTCATGTGTGTTTGTCTTGCTTTTCCAATGGCTAGAATACTGGCCTTGGAGTAGGACATCTGAATTCAAATCCCAGTTGTGCCATGTCCCTCACTCATTTTTTAATTTCCAGGTTTTGATTTTCTCATTGGTAAAATGGAGTGAATAGTGATACTGTCTATTTTATAGGGTTGTTGTGAGGAAAATGTTTCCTAAAAAGTCATGTATAAGAGTGGGTCATTATAATATCTCACATCTCTACATCATTTTAAAATTTACTAAGCATTTATAGATATTGTTATAGTTGATTCTCATGACTACTCTCTAAAGACACTTTATTATACTTTTGTTACAGATAAGAAAATCAAGTTTCAGAGAGAGAAAGCAACTTTCCTACAGCTGCATAATTAATAAATATTAAGAGGAATCCAAATCCAGCTCTCTCCTCATTCAAAATGAGAAATAAAATTCTAAATACTGAAAGATTTCTGGAAAAAATTATTTGCTATATGGAAATAGCTCTCTGAAAAAGAGAAATAAAGGGAAATTTAGAAATGAAAAGATAAGAATAAATTCTATTTAGAAAAAAGAAAATGAAAAAAAAAAGAATACTGAACTTAGAACCAGATGACCTGAGTTTGAGGCAGGGATTCATGCATGAGCTGCATGACCTTGAACAAGTCATGAATCTGTCTGAGTCTCAATGTTAGATGACCTCAAAGGTCTCTTCTAGCCCTAATGTTTTATGAATCTATGGCTCTAATACAATAGATTATAATAGAAGCAAGAGATAAAACAACAGAAAAATCAAGGCTAGGACTTTTTTTTTTACTATATTTCTCAAGCTTTCCTAATAATAAAATATTCAAGGTAAAAAGATTTATATTTATTCTATATCTGACATCTAGAGCTGGTCCAGAGTAAATACTGATTGATTGATTGATTGACATGAGATCTTGTTCTATATAGCTACCTAATCCAATGTATATTCACTTTATTAGTACACTGAGAAAGCTTAATAAATCCTTGAAAGTGAAATCTGGCATCCTCTAGGAGTACAGATTTCAGCAGGCACCTCAGAGACAATGAGCCTTTTATTTTCTAAAAAAAATCAAGGAATTATTATTAATATAGATTCCGTGCTTATCCCAAAGAAGTAAAAATGACAGTGGGAAGATATGATACATGAGATTTCAGACACTATTCATTTTCACTCTTGAAAGCAAAGCCTTGGGAAAGACTGGTCACAGAAATCTCTACTGAGGTCCTCCCCACTGACAACTTGGTGGAATCAAATAAACATTTTTTCATCACCTTCAGAAAAGATATTTTTTTCTTGATACAATGAAATGGCCCCTGGATTTACAGAAGCTTGACACTAAAAACAACATTTTAAATACAGAAGCTCATATATTTCTCCATCTGCCTTAATTCCTCTATTGAAAGTTTTCCCCCAAATTACTGAAAAAGACCAATTGCTCACTCTGGGGAGAAAAAAAAAAGAAAGAAAACAAGATGGGACTTATTCCTTCCATTTCAAAGGAAAGAAAGGGAAGCTTTTTAAATCTCCACAATGGCAGAAAAAAAGCTGACATTACACCAGGGGACAGCTGAGTAAGCAAGGAGAGAGCTTGAGAGGACCTATTAAAAATGGGGATCAGGAAATGCAAGGAATGATATAGAAGTAAGATCAGGGCTTCTCATAGCACTAATTTTCAGGATAGTATTTCTCCTCAAAGATTTTTCAGTGATAACCATATCTGCCACTTGATCACAAGACTAAAGATCTAGACCTCTCAAAGACTTGGGAAATCAACTAGCCCAACCCCAATTTTATAGATAGGAAAACCAAGGCACAGAGAGGTGAAAGTATTTGTATAGCATCATACATATAAGAAAGCCAAGATTCAAATATGGTACTAGTGAACTTCAGATCTAGCATTCTTGCCATCGCAATGATAATAATCATTGTTTTTTAGAATATAATACACCATGCTGCCCAGATCTGAAGGGCTCAAAACAAATTAATTCATCTCTCAGAGACTTGATTTCCTCGTCTGCAGAATAAGGAAGTAAACTGGATGATTCCGTAAAGTCTCTTCTAGCTAAATCCTGTAATCTATGAAAACTTAGAAAAAAATAAAAAATATTTTAAAGAGCTATTCCCTAATTGATAAATGGTCAAATGATATGAACAGACAATTTTCAGAAGAAGAAATCAATTCTTTATAGTCATATGAGGAATGGCTCTAAATCACTATTGATGAGAAAAAGACAAATTAAAACGACAGGTACCACCTCAAACAACCTCAAACCAGTTCAAAAATGGAAAATGCCGGAGGGAATATAGGTACTAGTCCAACTATTGTGGAGAACAATCTAAAACTAGACCCAAAGGGGTATAAAACTATGCATTCTTTTTGATCCAGCAATACCACTAGTAGGTCAGTATGCCAAAGAGAGCAAAGAAAAAAAAAAGGACTTATATGAACAAAATATTTATAGTAATTCTTTTTGTGATGGCAAAGAATTGTAAATTAAGGGGATAATCACCAAGTGGAAAATGAACAAGTTGTGATTTTGTGATTTAGTACTATTGTGCTAGAAGAAAACATGGCAAGACCTATATTAACTAATGCAAAGTGAATTGAGAAGAACCAGGAAACTATTGTGCACAGTAATAATATATAATGTTGTAATGATGGTCAATTGTGAAAAATCTGGCTACTCTGATTAATACAGTGATCCAAAGCAATTCCCCCCCAAAAATAAATAAGTAAAATAAAAAATGATAGCCATCTCCAGAAAGAGTACTGATAAACTAAATACAGATAAAAGTAAAATTTTCTTGCTTTTTTATGATTTTTTTTATTTTTTTGGTAATATGGTTCATATGGAAATACACTTTGTATGATTTTTACATGGATAAGTGATATAATAGTGTTTGCTTTCTCAGTAGGGAATAAAGTGATAAAAGTGAAGGAAAGAATCGAACTCAAAATTTAAAAACAAAAGAATTGTATAAATAAATAATATTTTTTAAAAGTTAGGGGAGAAAGGGAAGGCACCCCACACATTCTACAGAAAGTTCATTCAGTATGTTGAAGACTTTCCTTTAAATTTTTGGACATTTGATAAGACCGAGTGCTGCACTCGAAATGTGCAAATGTTATTTATCCCTCACTCTCAACAATCATTTACAGCCACCTATGTTTATTTCACTTCGAGAGGCATAGACAATACAAAGACAAAGATGAAATAGATTCATCAAGCGACTAAAATCATATGGAAAACAACATGCATACACACACAAAAACTATATACCAGATACATATAGAATAAATAAAAGGGACTCTCTTGATAAATATAAATATATGAAGTAAATAAACAAAATATGTTGAAAGATAATTTCTAGGCTGAGGAGGCACTGGAAATATCAGAAAAGCCTTTATGTAGAAAAGGACCCTTATGCTGAGTTTTAGGGGAAGTGAAGCTAGAGATTCTAAGAGATCTACATGAGGGAGGGCATGTCTTTCAGAAATGGGAAACAGCTTATGAGAAGGTCTAAAAATAATAAATGAAATTTCATGTATAAATTGAACATCATAAAATGGCAGAACAAGAAGGGACTTTAGAAATCTAATCTAGTCCACTTATTTTTACAGATGGGGAAACAGATGGGGCACAGAAAAGTGAGGTGGTTTCCCATTGTCTCTGAGTTCATTGGTAGCAAGGGCAGGTTTAGAACCTGTTTCTTGGCCCCAAGTTCACTGCTTCTTCCCCCAAACCATAAGAACCTTTGTTCTATGATTTAGATTCCCATGATCTTAGTTCCTTTATTTGTAAATTGAGAGATTTAAGATGAAAGTGGATTTTTGACCACATGACCCAGGGTCTTTCTAATAATGTACAATCCTACCTTTGAAAATTTTCCTCTCTGGAAATCACTGGCAATTCTCTGTCATCACGGCCATGTCATAATGCAGCAAAGAAATTTAGCTTTTACTCCACAATAGGATGTCTTAATTCAGGATAACTGAACAATTGAACATTTATTAACCTACTATGTACTAGGCACTAGGAATACAAAGACAACAGTCTTTGTCCTTGAGAAATTTATATTAATATGTGGAGGCACATAGGGAGAAACAAAATTATTTTGAAGAGGGGGGTAGAGGAAGAAGGAAGGCGAAGTACTTCCAAAGGAAGTAGAAAAGCCAGATTTGTCAGGAAGTTGGATGTGTGGTATCACTTGAGCTAAGCCATAAAAGGAATGAAGCACACCAAGAGGCAGCGTGAAAGATATGGGAGTGGCAAAAGAATAAGAGAGAGATTTTTTGCTTATGGAGGATGTTATTTAGATCAATTTGGATGAAGTAAAGGAGAGTAAGGGGAAATCTGGTCTTTCAATGCCAAATAGAGGAATCTGAATTTTACGTTGAAGAAAAAGGGCCCTATCACTTCAACAATTGTCTGGGCAGCAGCTCAACAAAATAGAATCTCTGTCTAAACACCCAAAAGCTCACCGTTCATCCTGTTCCACCAGTGCCTCTTGAGCGAGGAGTGACATAGAACTGCTTTAGGAATTATGACTCTTCAGGTCCTGTCATTTACCTTTCTTTTTGGACCACAACACTTTGCCTTCATAACACTACTACAAGACTAGCACATAATGGGTACTTAATAATTGTTAACTAGCAGAACATCACTTGGCAGCTATGTGGAACACAGATTGTCGGTTTCAATCAGATGGCTTTAGCAGTGAAATCCTGATACCCAAGCATTCTGTCTGGAAAGACAGGGAGTGTCAATGAGTTTTGTTCTATCTCCTGGCCACAGATTGTTCCCCCTCACTTCCGTCTCATAAATGTGTCCCTTGGAAGAGATAACAGAATATGGATGATCAAGGTATACTTGATTATTGAACATATAAAAAACAATTCAAAACTTGAGCCCCATGAGGCCCCCTGAAGGCAGGTCAGCATCTTCATCTTGGGGTATAAACTATTCATTGTTCTCTGTTAATACTATGAACTTCCCCTTCTTTGCTAAGGGAAGCCCAGTGCACCAGCTGCACTCACTCCTGGCATGCTTCTGGGTGCAATTCAATGAGCCTGTTTTAATCCAGGAGGCTCCATGTGGTCTCGATCTTGCATCCCCTTTGGGACTTTGCTCACCTAGGTTGAAACTCTGGGGGTTGACAATGGCATGTTCTTGTCAGAAGACTCAACTCAGCAAGCCAGTGTCACCATTAACCAACAAAGCCCCCAACTTTGTTGATCTTTATTGCAAAGAAAAAGCCTCATTTGTTTACCCAGTTTGGGGCCTGAGGGAGGAAGGGCAGAGCTGAAGGCAGATTTCCTGTGAGTATAGAGGTTCCCACTGGGAAGGATTCTGGGTGTGAGGAATGTATAAACATGCTGTTTTCTCCTCATTCCACTCACAGAGATTGTAACTAAAGAAAGGATCTTCATAGTAAGAGAAGCTGACATTTTTATAAGTCAAAAAAATTTTTTTTCAAAGCTATAGCTTACATTGAAAAAAAATTGATGGAAGGAAAATTAATCAATCCATCAACAAGTATTTATGAAACACCTATTATGTGCTCAATCTGGGATAGGCAATACTTCCATCTGACTTTTCACAGCAATATCAAATGAGTTTGTGGCCCAAGAACAGCCTAAGCCAAGGGAGTTTCTAACATAGAATGCACATTCCCCCAAAGTGATCCTTGGTTATTTCAGAAGATCCTTGAGCATGTATGGGGAGAAATTTATTCTTAATTTCAATTTGTTTCCTTGGTAATCTTATGTATCTTATTTTATATATTAAAATATGATTCATTTAGTTTCCCACATTCAAAACCTGTGATAGTTTTGATTTTTCTCTCTCTTAACCATTAATATTATTTTATTATTTCAATGCCTCTAGGGAGGGTCTCCCTAGTCAAAAGTATATTCTCCATATATCCTGCAGGATATCTGATATTCTAGCCATTAATATTATTATTTTGCACAAAGAAATGAAATAAAAACCATTGAAAATGCAAAACTATGACTTTTGCAGGGTGATATGGTAGCAAAAATGCTATTTTAAAGATAAGATGGGTTCTCTTCCCAAGTCTGCTGCTAACCCCCTGTCATCCTGGGCAAACCACACCTGGGGAATTGTAATGTTAAAACAAGGCAAAAGATGTGAAAAAAAATTGCTTTGTCAAGTTAAAGCTCTCTATGAAATTTAAATTTTTATTTATTTATTTTCTGCTTACACATGAATATTAACTTTTTAAATATACATTTCTTTATGAATCATGTTGAAAGAGAAAAATTAGAACAAAAAGGAAAAAAACACAAGAGAGAAAGAAAAAAAAAAGAACAAGGAAGTGAACATAACATGTTGATTTATATTCATTCTCCATAGTTCTCTTTCTGGATGCAGATGGCATTTTCTATCCAAAGTTTATTGGGATTGCTTTGGATCACTGAATCACTGAGAAAAACCAACTCTTTCATAGTTGATCATTGCACAATCTTGTTGTTACTGTATATATTTCTGGTTCTGCTTTTTTCACTCAGCATCAGTTCATGTAAATCTTTCCAAGCCATTCTAAAATTGGCTTGTTCAACATTTTTCTAAAACATTAAATATTCCCTTACTTTCATATATCACAACTTATTCAGCTATTCCCTAACTGATGAAAAACCCTATATTATTATTCAGAAGGGAAAATACATCAAGTCAGTATCACTTTAATTAACAAATTACCTGTCAGGGAAGGTAGTATTCCAAAAGATTGTGAAACATGAAGTCTGGAAATGTGGTTAATTGCAGCATGTCCATGGCTGAACTTACCCTCTTTTCCTCAAAATTGTCCCTTAGTGTTCCGTGTTGAAAATCTTGATGTTATCTTTGAATCTAATCCCTCCCTCTTATATATAATTTATTTCCAGGTTCTTCCTATTTTATTTCTTTTATTTTGATCTCCTCTTCCTTATTCCTATTGTACCATCCCAAGCTCTAGGCCACTGCAATGGTTTTCTACATTTAAATCTCCCCTACTCCAAACCATCCTTCACACCTCTGCCATTTTGTATCATTGTGCAAATTCCTTTACCTCGCTAAGTTTTTCATTTCTTCATAGAATACAACTTCTCACACACTGGCTATCAGAAAAGCTACCTCAAGTTCAAGGTAAAAGGGGTTAATATCCACTTAAAACCATAGTTTGTACATGTTCACAGATGTGTTTACTTTAAAAGTTTAATTCAAAACCAAAGATATTTAATCAAATATTATTGTAAATACAGTGAGGGAACTGAACCTACATTAATGGCACATATATGTTGTCAGGAAACATGTATGACAAGGCACATGGTGTCAGCATCAATGTGGCCATGTACACACAAGAAGAGCATGTACATAGGAGATGCACATGATCATGGCACCTACAGAGCTTAGGAAACTCACAACTTTGCCATTTCAAGATCACTGATCCTTACCATCTCACTAAATCTGCCGCTGTCTGTGAGATGTTCCATCTTTGTTAGTCTAGTGGTCACCATGCTTCTCTCTGCCATCACTTTCAGAGATCTGGCTCTTCAGGGCCAACTGCCAGACACTCAGATTCGACTGGAAGATGATGGGATTAGAAAGTCTCTCCAAGAAAAAAGATAGACTGATTGCTTTTTCATCCCATTCTAAGGATTTGAGTAAGACAAGAAAACAAAAGATGTCCCCAGAGCTGAAGATTGAGTCTAACCTATGGACTGTCTTTGTCTATAGCTAATGTGATGTCTCTGGTCCCTCATTAGACATCAGATGACAAAAATTCATTCTAAATTCTCTTTAATCCCTGATGGGAATTTGTGCCCCCAAATCCATTTTAGGAATTCTTCCTAAAAAACAAACACAGGAGTTTGGTAAAGGTCCAGGCTTAAACAGCCCACATTACTGCCAAGATTGCTTCTGATTGTCATGCAAGTGAAGCTGTAGCTAAGTGAAGAAGGCAAGGTCATAACCTCCTACCCTCCTGGCCCATATTCCTGGTTCTAGTATGTATATCTATGAATAATAAAATCCTTGAATTCTGCATTGCATTCTGACCACTGCAAAACCTCTTTAAGTGCTTACCTGTATTGAACAAGATAGTCTCCATGTTCCCTTCCTGCTCAAAAATTCTGCAGTGTTATCATAGCGTGGAATCTCTCCAGCCAATTTTTACTTTTATAGAGACATGTTCACTTTTAGAATTCTTACAAAGGTTAAACTAGTGTTAATTTCTTCTAATCTATAAAGAAGAGCCAAAAAGTACATCTTCACATCACAAGCAAAAAGATGACAGGAAATTGGTCTTCAGCTGCAACTCAGTTTATAGCCTTCTTTTCCACCCTCGTGGGAATGGATATGTTTGTCTATATATGTGTATGGTGGGAGGTTACTTCCAAAAGTTTTCTTCTACCCAATCAAAATTTGCTTCCAACTAGCTCTTCTTAGGAAAGATTAAGTAAACACAATCATATTAATGGACAAATGATTGGTAGAAAATATTTTGTTTTCTTTCCCCAAAAATTTGAATTTTAGTGAAAAATGTAGTACTAAAAGTGAGATTTCAGATACTGTGACAGATCAGTGAAGGTCAGATTTTGAGAGAAAAATAGACTTCTTGGCACACCTGTATGGTCTCCAACTGGATAGTCTCCAACTCTACCTATGAGTCCTATTCTTTATTTTTACTTTTTTTTTTTTAATATCCTTATCCTTTGGTTCTCATCCCTAAGTAATTACCTTAACAACAACAACAATAATAATGACCCACATTTGCATATGCCCTTTTTGCTTATAGAAATCTTTCTTCACAAAGATAAAGATACCATGCATCCATTTAATTGCCAGACTCTATGACAATATGGAATACTGGCTTTTTAATGAAAGAAATAAGAACCTGAGATTGAATATTAATTGTGCTACTTCCTCCCTATATGATTTTAGGCAAGTGATTTCTCTTTAGGCCTTTAGCGAAGGAAAGAGTCTGACTAGAAGTGAAATAAGAGACATATCTCACTCTTAAAAAGTAAGAGAATGGCTCTCTTCTATCTCTTTTTAAAGGACTAAAATAAAGATCCTGAATATTATAGTTAAGGCCACGGGACTACAATGCCTTCTCTGTACTTCCTACATTTTGCTTACAAGGTCATTAGATTCCCAAAAGCAAAGACCTATAGAGAATTCTACCTTTGGAAAAGAACAAAAGCCCAGGCTTTCATCCTGTAACTCTCTATCTAGACAACTAAATCCCCAATTAGCAATTCAAAATAACTAACATACTACTTTTCCCTTCTACTAAGCAGCAAACATTCCCATATAGGATGTGGAGATTGGATCTTTTTTTTTTTTTTTTTTTTTTTTTCATGTTTTACTACCAGAAGCTTTTCTTTCCAACAAAAATGAACCTATCAGTTGGACCCCACCAGTAGAATTTGACATTTTAGAGAAATCAATCCAATTAATTGTACATCCAGTCTAAAGCTATTGTTCAACTTAGTATTTTCAATAAGGAAAAAGACCTGGAAGGGCATCTAGTCCAAGGGCTTCATTTCACAGATGACAATAGATGGACTAAAAGTCTTTCCCAAGATCATAGATGACATTAAAGCCAGGACTAGAATATATGTCAACTTGTTCCACTGATCACCTGCAGAATCTATTAGAGTTTCCTAATATTTTCTACCTGCCTGGTGTCATTTGTTGTGTGATTTCTACAAATGCTGGTCTTTCTTTCCACTGGATTTACCTGACAAGTTTGTTAATAAAAATATGTCCATTTAACCTCCAAGGAGAAATTCTGTCACTAATTTTTAAACATTATAACTTCTATAAAAACCTTCATTTACATTTTACATTATTTAAAGTTTTGCATTGTAGTCAGTTGTATATATGTCACACTTCCATACTAGTTGTAGCTTCCTGAGGGCAGGATACATGTCTTATCTAGTCTTTGTGCAACTTTTGCTACTCTGGGCCTAGTTCTCAATTTGCACTTGCACTTGAAGGTAGGGTCTCTAGAGGGATGACAGCTACCCTTAAATTCTAGGAGTATTTTTATGGTGATATACTTTCATGAGCCACTAAGTGTACTGCGACCAGTAGACTTGAATAGTTTTTAGCAAAGTAATTTATTAAGATAGTTAAATAAGAACACTTGGTACAAAATAATCTCCTCAACCCATAGGGTACATTATCCCACAAATATACAAATTGTCCAAGGAAAGAGTGGACTGAGAGAGAATCATCCAGAAATGGATCCACACACAAAATGTATAATGCCATACTTTGTCAAAATTAAAATTTAAAAATTATTCACAAAAGTAAAAAAAAAGATATTTAAATAAATTTTCACATGATACTTTTGGTAAATTTGCAACATTTGTACATGCAAAACTATTAAAGCTTAAAACTACACTGAGTTTCCTGGGACATTCTATTTAAAAAGATCTGCCACACTTAGAGAAAGAAATGGCAAATCACTCAATTATCTTTATCAAGAAAAACCCAAGAGAGGTCTCAAAATGTTGAACACAATGAAAACAACTGAACAACAAGCCACGCTTGCATAATAGAAAAAAAAGACCACTCCAACCTCTCCCCTTTAATTTACTAGGTTATTTTCTATTAGAGTAGGCCTAAGCCCAAACCCTTTAACAACATGAGAACATGTTTAGGTGACCTGGAGAAGACTGGGTCTGAGGCAATGTTCAAGATTCAAAAAATCTCCTTTCAAATTTCTGTGGTCTTTAACAGGATAATTGAGAAACTAGAAGTCATTTTTGCTGAAAAGACCATTGATAAAAATTGTTCATTTTGTTGGGAAATAAAAACTATAGCCCTTGGTCATTGGGCCACTCAGAAATTTCTGTAATAACTATATATACTTTAAAACTATAGATGTCTCTGGGATCTCCACAATCCAGTCCAATCCAATCCAATCAATATAAAACTTCTATTCTCTTTTCCAAGGCCTTCCATTAATCCCCATAAAAACTTCACCCAATATGCTAAAGACCTTTTTCTGGGTCTTTTTGTGAATACTAATACAAGTCTTGGACTGTCTATCTTCTTTTATTTCTGCCACATGATGAGCCAATCTCTTTCACTCATAAATGTATGTGTCCTTGATGATATCTTCTCCCACCCCCATTTTTCACATGCAAATCCTCATTGGAAATATGTAACAGACTATTTCTACCCATCATGTATCTTTTCAGGGACTCGATAGATAATAATTTTGATTCTTGTGATTTTCTGTGTTTTATATTAGTATGCATTTTTAAATGTGATAACTGAATATAAATTGCTTCATTTTTATTAATTAAATTGGTTAATAGAGAAATGGAGATTTCCACATTTAAAGAATGGAAGAAAATAGAGCTTAAGGTTATTCTATTTTTTTTTTTTTTTATATTTGGAGTTGCATTTTACTTCCTTATCTCCACATCATTGTAAAATCCTTGAAAGACGAAGACCACAATAGTAAGAGATGTACATACCAGGGGCAATGAAAGTGAGAGAGAGATAATAAAAGCTTGTAGACTGAATACCCTCAAGTAAGCAATGGGGAAACTAAAGCCTTTGGAAAAAGCCCCAAACAGGAGCCTTGGATGCTAACATGTCTGGTGGCTTGAGTTAATGCCACCTGGTGGACAAATTATATGTGATACACAATTGCTAATTAATTAATTAAGTGATGGCCTCATTTTCTGTAAGCTTGGAGAAATAGAAAATAAGCAAATATAGGTTGCTAATGTTACTACAGTACACCGATATTGCCTGAGATATTCACCAAATGCATAACCAGTCTGTACCATTGTCATAGTAATTTTTACTTTTTGCTTTAAGCAAAGATCTAGGGGACAGCTAAGTGGGCCAGTGGATAGAACACCAACCCTGGAGTCAGGAAGACCTTAGTTCAAATCTGTCCTCAGAAATACCTGGTTGTGTAACCCTGGACAAGTCATTTAATCCCCATTCCCTTCCCCCACAAGAAAACGATAGCCATTTCTAATTTAATTTTTCATTAGCCATATGATTTTTTCATTTGTTAATATTTTTATTTTTTCAATTAAATGAAAAGATAGTTTGTATATCCATTTCTAAAAATTTTTTCTTCCCTTCCTTTCTTCCTCTCTCTCAAGACAGCAAGCAATCTATATATAGGCTATACATGTACAATCATGTTAAACATATTTCCATATTAGTCTTGTGAAAGAAGAATCAGAAGGGAAAAACTATGAGAAAGACAAAACAGAAAACAAATTTTGAAAAAGTAAAAATAGTATGCTTCGATCTACATTGATTCCATAGTTTTTTTTTTCCTAGATGTAGATAGCATGTTCCATCACAAGTCTCTTGGAATTGTCTTAGATTGCTTTATTGCTGAGAAGAATTAAGTGTAGTTGATCATCATACATTGTTGCTGTCACTGTGTACAATATACTCCTTCTTCTGCTTGCTTTGTTCAGCATCAGTTCATGTAAGTCTTTCCAGACTGAAATCTGCCTGCTTATCATTCCTTATAGCACAAATCATTCATATACCACAGCTGGTTCAGCCATTCCCCAATTAATGGGCATTCCCCCCATTTCCAATTCTTTGCCATCCCCAAAAGATATACTATAAATATTTTTGTACATGGTATTTTTCTCATTTGCGATGTTATTTTTTAAAAAAACATAATAACATAAAATCACAAATTACTAAGTATTTTCACAACAGATCTCTTTATTTCCCTATTTTTTTTCTCTTTCATGGAAAAGTAAAAAAATCTAAACTATTATCCATTTAAGACTATAAGAATCATCAAGATATTAGCCTCTTTATGAACACTACTTTAACTGTTATACTACTTTACAGTTAATTTAACCAATAGTTAAAAGTACCAATAGCTAAATTAATGCTTACAGATACTCTTGAAAACTATCCAATTCTTATCAGCAGTTCTCTGTTAAGATCTAATCACATTTTAAAAAATGATATTCAGTATTTTTCTATATCCAGCTCTTCCAATTTTCTTGAAGAAAGAAAAGATTTTCATAATATACAAGTATGAGGATTTTTAGTAATCTACAAGTCTTGCTCATACCATATGAATATATATTTTGGCCTTAAGAAATGTATATAGACAGATGAAGCATATTTTCTCTCTTAAAAAATATACATTATATGCATTATGTATATATGCTTCAATGTATGCAATGAAAATCAGCTTGATATAGCAGCCAGGAAGCCAGCCATGATGGCAGGAGGATCTATGCTCTGATACAAACTTGCTGTGTGGAGATACAAATCTGCTTTGGTAGAAACTGTCTCTTCACCATGAATCTCATATACCAATGAAGTCATAGATGCAGTTTAAAAAAGCTTTTTATGAAGAAAAAGAGTAAGGAAGGGCTCCCTTTTGCTAAAGTTTGCATTGAAGTCACTAACTAACAAGGAATATGTAAACTTGATTGGAAACATTTGTAGAATCTTTCAACATTTTATATTTTCTGTTAACTATTGCTGGGATGTGAACTAAAATGATCTTCCCCCGTAGCCTATCTGCTAGTATGTAGCATTTGTCATTAGTACTACAATATGAAACAACCCATAAAATGAGGTTTCTTGTTGCTCTTAAACACCTAATGAAATCAATTCTATTAATTCTTTTATTTGCTTTTCTGAACTAAATCTTTGAGCCATTCTTCCATTTAACTGCAAGCTCTTTATGGCCTCTGAATTCATTTAAAAAAAAAGGAAATAAAGATGAATGTAGCTCCGAGAATATGTCACTTAAATGGTCATTGAATAAAGTTATTTGGTTAGAACAATGTTATTACGGTAGCGCAAAAGGGGCTAAATAGTAATAAGAATCATAAAAATTTTAGAGCACTTACAAACATTAATTTAACTTAATAACTTATCAAATTAATTAGCTTATTGAATTAATTTATTGGTGTTCACAGTGAAGGGCAGCTAAGTGACACAGTGGATGGAGTGCTAGGCCTGGAATCAGGAAGACTCATATTCCTGAATTCAAAATTGACCTCAGACAATACTTGCTAAGCTTGTGACACTGGGCAAGTCACTCTGTCTGCTTCAAGAATGTAAAGCACCTTAACATTTTCAAATGCTTTCATTCATGTCTGACCCAAACCATATAAGGTAAGGGATTAAAGGTCTTATTGTTCCCACTTCACAATTAAGAAAATTGAGACTAAGACATGTTAAGGTAGCAACCAAGTGTCAGAAGAGGGTCTGGGATCTCCACAAAAGTAAAATTTCTAAGAAGGCTTTTAGCATATTGGGTGAAGCTTTTATGGAGGTTTAATGGAACACCATAGAAGAGAATTACACAAGATAAATTTTATATTAATTGTGTTGGATTGGACTAGATTATGGAGTTCATTCTTTGTATTTCCTACAGGATTTCCAATGCTTAGCAAGATGTCTGGTACATACCAGGTGCATAATAAATGTTTATTGACTGAGCATTCATTGACTGGTTATCTGATACTATATGCTATATTCTTCCAAAGAAGTACATTCAGTAGGAAGACAACAGAAATCACTTTTTCTATTCTGATACTCCTAATGCTTATGGTGAGTTCTAAACACTTATTTTGCCCCCTTCCCACCCACCATTTCTCTACTTTGAGAATTGTTAGAAATCCTCCTCAGCTACTATTAGCACCTTCCCAAGGGGAATGTGATTCATTTTGCCATCATTATTCCCCAAAGCTTCTGAAATTAGGAGGCTGGCTTTTTCTTACAGGTCTGCTAGCTTAATGGTTCTGCAACCTGGGGAAAATCAATCTTCCAGAGACTCAACTGTAAAATAAAAATGTGGACTTAAAAATCATTCCTGAGGTCCCTTCCAAACCTAAAACTCTAATAAATAACATGGAAAGTCTAAAGGTGTTTTGCTGTCTTAAATTCCAAATGACAAACACAATGCTTGAACTCAGTTTGGGGTTTGTAAGGTTTCTTTTTAGGAGACCTCAAGTATCAATACTGCAAAGACCAACTCAGTTTCAATTATATATTAGCATCACTACTTAGATTACTCTAATTATCAATATTTTTCAGCAGCTGCTTTACCCCCTTGATCCTCAGCAAAATGGTATTCTTACTTATCTCCAGAAGACATTAAAGACTTCCTACCAAACAGTATATGAAAGAGTACAATTAAACACTTGGCAGGACTAAGTCCAGGTATAAAAGGGATATAGGTCTTGACCATGACAATAAGAATCTTGGAGAAGGCAAGTAGAGTTTCTTTCTTTCCCCCAACTTCCACCCTAATGTTCCCAACCCTTTGTGAAATTTGTTGGAGCTTTAAGACAATTTGCTTATTTGCAGCAATAGTTAAAGGAGGAAGCAGAGGATGGGGAGAGGACAAGAGGATATGATGGGAGTTGAAAAGTCAAATAGAAATAGGAATGTTATATTTATGCACAACCAAGGATTCAGTAGAAGTTTTTGACCATGGTGGGGACAGGAGAGAGATATATTGCACACTACCTGCATGCTGAGCTGTGGAAAAGATGGAAGAAATTCAGTTCTCCCAACTAGTAAGGGTTAGGAACTTAAAACCGAGAAGGTTATGTGAGGAAAACTTACAGGTGCCTCGGTGACCCTTTGCTGTGCCAGACAGGTGAGGCTGCAAGACTGCTTTATGATATAACTGACAAGGTGGGAATTAGCTACGAAATATGTGAGCCCAATCACAAAGAGTGATGACAATTCACAAATCAGCAGCCAGACAATCCCATAGTGACTGTCTGCGATGGAAGTAGAGTACAACAGCAGAGCAATAGGCTTCCAAGCTCCAATAGGAGCAGTAGCAACAGCAGGGGAACTTCAGGACTACACAGGTGAGACTGAGATACAGAGACAGGAGGAGTGTTCTGGCTCTAATAAACCTAAACAACACTATGGTATGAGATTCCCAGGTATATATTTGGGCAGGAGACCTTATAAACCTTTCGCCTTTGGGAGATTGTATTCATATTTGCCAAGGGGGCAAGGAATGATTCTATTGCCTGACCTTTCTCGTTACTTTAAAAGTCTGTCCCAAATAGTACCCTGGGACACTGGCTTCTACTTTTTGGTTCCTGCCTCATGTGTTGGTATAATAAGCTCTGAATGAAGATTCTAATCATACAACGGAAATTATTATTATCCAAGAAATACTCTCACATGAAATCCAAATGATACACCATTGTGAAGTTGAGTGGAATATATATATATATGTTATATTAGAAATAACTTCTCACCTAATCTTCTCACATAGTACTCAAGAACTCTGCTGACTTTATTATCTGGAAGTTCACATAGTAGGCTTCCAAAACCAGAAGTAATGCATCTTCCAATAAAGGTTACTGTTTTAATCTGACTGCTTTTCTGGTATATGAAGAGGAGGGAAACTGAATATTGCAGTTGGTTTGAGTTGGATTCTGCTTGTTAATCATTCCCATCCCCTCACCCCCCTTGTCTTGTACATGTGCCCTGAGGGTTTGGCACTGGATATGTTCTTATAAATCTAAATAATAAATTTTGGTTCCAATATGAGCCATAAAAATGTCCCTGCCTTTAGAGGATAGAGTCTTTCACTTTAGGAGGGGAAAAAACAAACAAACAAAATGATCCTGTCTAGGAAGTTAAGGTTGGGTGGATGGTACTTTTTGATAAGAATGTCAATAAAATGAGTAAGAACAAGTTTTATAAGAGCGAGAATCCCAGAGGGTCATCTGGTATACCAGGCTACATATGGAGTTATTAGGCTACCCTCTTACCCACAACAATGAAGGCCTTACCCAAGTGAACTAGAAAAGTCCAAGGTAGAAGCATGGTGGGGGAGGGTGAAGAGAGGAGAGAGACAGGATAAGAAAAGAGGAGGGAAGTAGGGAAAACTCCCTGAAAAAGCAAGAATATATCTTTCCTTCTTAAAATTCAGTACTCAGTTCATTTGAGGTCGTTAGCAAATGTTTAATATTGCAGTGATAATGAGAAAAAAGAGGCAATTATCATATTTTGCTCCTTAAACACAGATGTCTGTGAAATGTGAGAGAATACATTGTAGTAGAAAGATTACTGAATTTTGGTGTCAGTAAACCTAGGTTCAAGACCTGTTGTTTGCTATTAGTGAAACATTAAGAAAGTTACCGGCTCACTGAAGTTAGATGGACTAAATGGCCTCTGGCGCTCTTCCCCTCCAAGTTTCTTGATTCTTGAAAATGGTTTTCCAGTGGAAAGACTTTCAAATTTAAGTTAGTGGAGGTCAAAAATCAAGATGTTTACCTTATGCCCTCACTAACATTAGGCCTAATTAGAAGTAATAGTAAAAGTACATTGACAATGTACTACCAGCTATAGAAATCAAATAGATGGCCTTCTCCTTTCTCCTCTTTGTTTTTGTCTTGGAAGCTTGTTCCTGGAAGGAGAGAAATCAGATCTGAAATAAATATGATCTAGTGCCACTAGAGAGATCTAGTGGTAGGATCTCTCAAAGCATGACCAGAAGATCCCTCCAGAGGCCATCTGTCAAGAACAGCATTGATCCCTAACTATGTATAGGCAATAAACCTGCAGAAAATCACTGAACATTTTTGAACATCAGTGACTTCCAAGTCTCAGTTAGAGAAGAGGCAAATGAGGAAAAGACACTGGTCTCTGGAATACTATTGTCATCCAAGTCAATGATGTGGGAACACATCATGGCACAGTAGCCTCACACCTCAATAAAGTCCAGCAGTGCTTCTCTTCTTGCCAGGCAGCCCTGTCTCATGCTAACAGTAGATCAGAAGCCTAGAAGTTACAATCTTAGCTTCCTTCTTCATTGTTGCTGTGAATCGGGTTTCGTGACTTTTACTTTCATGGGTTTTGATTTATTTTTCATTGTAAAATGAGTGAATTGCAACATTATCTCCAAGAATCAGTCTGAATCTAAAATTCTCTGATTTCTATACATTTGTCCTATTTTTTCCCCATTATGACTATTACTACCTTGAATATTAAAAATGAACCCAGTTTCCCAATATCATCTCCATTTCTAGTGGTAATCTCTGCCTATTCAGTAGTCCAGACAACCAGACAACTAGCCTTATACTAACCTCATACTATTTGGTTCCATGTCTTCTTTTTTAGGTTTTACTTTTTGCTTTTTACATCAATAATTTTCTAATATAATGTCCTCCAAAAAAGCCTCCATGGAGCAAAGAAAAATAGTTGAGCAAAACTTATGACAATAGTATCTGACAGAGTATGTGCAGCATTCTGCATTCATGGTCTACCATTTTTTGGTTGGATAAATTTTAATCTGTGAACTTCACACTGAAAAACAAATCCATTCAAGTGTTTCGGCCACATGCACACATATGAGTGCACTCTTGTGCTCTCCAAACAATAATGAATTGAATACTATTTTCTTACTTTCCAGAAGGTGACTATTGCATGGCCACGTCCTTATGATAAAGTCATGCTCATACCATAAATAATTCAAGATTCTTCTGAAAAATCAGTTTGAAAGTTAGGGGAAGTCGGTAGCCCTCTCGGCACCATTTCTATGATGTGCCTCAGCCCAAACTACATGCATGGACAGCGGCTAATCACACAGGTAATGTGACTTAAGTGGCAAATACCAGAGTTCCAGGTGAGAGGCACATTTGGCGAAATGCACAGTATAATTTAGCTGAAAAGTATTTTAATGAATGATTGTATGAAAGAGAAGAGAGCAACCTTAATCCCATCATAACAGCTTTAACTAGAACTTTTTTGAAAGTTAGATTTAGGAGTCCACCAGCTGAACTATATATCATCTAGAAATCACAGAACAGTAACAAGGGGATAAAGCTACAAAGAAACTGATAAAAGGGAGAAGATGAGGAAAAGATACCATATGAAATGATTATGCTCAAGTTCCCAGGACGTGGCATGTATGGCACATTTCTCTCGGAAGAAAATGGTGACTAGCTGTCTCCAGGTGGATGGGAGTTGGGGGTGGGAGGACTGTCAGGGTGAAGAAAGGTAGAGAGGATGTATAGAAAAATCAAGGAAGATATCATACCATCATATGGCTATACAGAATCTTAGAACTCATTTAATGCACAATCATCATTTTCTAGCTTATAAAACTAAAGCCCAGAGAAATAAATGATTTGTTCAAAGTCAATCATCTAGACAATGAGAATCAGAATGATAATGCAGGTTTCCTTTCTTCTGGGCCAATGTTTTTTACATAGACTACACTATCTGTAGACAACATCTGAATATGTCTAGAGTATAGTGGAATTAGCAGAAGATCCAGAATTAAATTCAAATTCCAGCTCTACCACTTGGTAATTGTGTAACTGTAGGCAAATTTTCTCATTTCTAAAATAGAGGAATTGATCTAGGTCAAGGGTTCTTAATTTCCTTTTTGTCACAGACTACTTTAGCAATCTGATTAAACCTATAGACCTCTTTTCAGAATAATGTCTTTAAATAATTGATGGAATTGCTCAGTTTTAATCAAGGTTAACAAAAATAAAGATGTAATTTTTTGCCATTCAGATTTACAGACTTTCTGAAATGTACCCATGGACAATTCCCACTCCCACTCCAACCTCACCCAAGTTAAGGATGCCTGGCTTTTATGATCTTAAAGGTGCCTTCTATTTCCAAATCCTGGCATTCATTTACCTTCCCTTTAAAAAAAAAAAAAAAACAAAAAAACACTTTACTATTCAAAGTCAATCTCATTGAGAGTCCCAATCCAATCACTTTGAGACACTACAAACACAGAGTAGGCACTTGGTAAGTGTTTATTTATTGACTGACTCAGGCCATGAAAAGATATTTCCAAACAACCATAACTTTAACAAACATTTACTGATTCCACCAAAAAACAACCTGTGGAACTGAAATAAAGGATTCTTCGCAACCTAGCCTCATCTTTACATATGTACTTTCATTTCTCATTTATATATTCTCTGTGTTACAGATGTATCCTTATCTCAACAACAAATCATGTTCATCCCCAATTTCCTACCTTCACTTACATCATCCCCCTGTTCACAATGAAAAAGCTTTTTTTTTTTCTGTTTATATAAATAATGTCCATTCTGCCAGGCACAATTCAAGTCTCTAATTTTCATTTAAATTTACCTGACACTCTAGGTTCTCAACCTTCTCCCTTTCTTTGAACTCCTACTCTATTTAGTCATAGAATTCTTGAAAGGAACCTATGACAGATCATACAGGACATATGGACAGATGGTCCATACCCTTGCCTGATACAGAAATCCCTTCATCTAAACATCCTAGACAAGTATTAATCAAGCCTCTGTCTGAACACTTTCAGTGACAAATGAACAGATTATTTTTTCATATGGAATGTAATATATTTCTTTTGATTTACTTAGCATTTTATTTCTCCCCAATTATATATAAAAATTTTCAACATTCATTTTTAAAAAGAGTTGCAGATTTTCTCCCTTCTTCCACATCCCCCTCATTGAGAGGGCAAGACATTTTATATGTTACATATGTGTAGTCATGTAAGACATATTTCCATATTAGTCATGTTATAAAAGAAAAGAGATCAAAATAAAAACGCAGGAAAAAATAAAGAAAATATTTTTTTAAAATATGCTTCAATCTGTATTTAAACCCCATCAGTTCTTTCTCTGAGAATGGATTTTTAATCATAAGTCCTTCAGAGTTGTCTTGGACCATTATATTGCTAAGAGTAGCTACATCATTCATGTAGTTGATCATATTTCTATTGCTGTGTACAGTGTTCTCCTGGTTCTACTCATTTCGCTTTGTATCAGTTCATATAAATCTTTGCAGGTTTTTCTAAAAGCATCTGGCTCATCTTTTCTTATAAAATGATAGTCCATCAGTCATATGCTACAAATTGTTTAGCCATTCCTCAATTGATAAACATCCCCACGATTTCCAATTCTTTGCCACTAGAAAAAAGATGCTATATATTTATTTAGACATAATTCCAAATTGCTCTACATAATAGCTGGATTTGAACTGATTTTTTTTTCAAAATTGTGTGTTTTGATATTGGGTAGTTCTAATTGTTAAGAAATTCTGATTTATATTGAGTCAACATCTGCCTCTTTGTAACTTCTACCCCTTGGTTCTAATTTCATCCTCTGATACCAAATAGAATAATTACTATAATTTTTTCATCATAAAATTTCAAGCATTTTAATAATCACTATTGCCTCACTCAACCACATAGGCTAAACGGTTCCAGTTATTCCAGAGATTCCACCTTGCTAACACTGGCTTCCAAGATGGAGCTGAAGCTAGGACCGGGCCTGTGCAGGGATTTTATGCTGGGGTCCTACTCCGGGTGCACAGACCTTTCCTGTTGACTTTCTAGGTCTTCTTTAGTGGCTCTGGATTGAAAGATCTGGAAGCCACCACTATTACAGCTGTTTTGGAGGTTGGGGCTAGGTCTGGGGCTGCACTGGAGGGCCCTGCTCTGGGTCTCTCATCCAGGAACTTTTCTTTCTTGCTGAGTTTCTAAGTTGCCTTCAGCTGGAAAATGTTCTACTCCATCTTTTTGGGGTGTTCTGATACTCCAGAATTTGTTTAGAGTCATTATTTAAAGGGATTTGGAGTAGTTTGGGAGAGAGATTACTCTGCCATCTTGGCTCTACCTCTCAAGTTCTTTCCATTAATAGCCATATGACATAGTTTCAAGTCCCCTTATCCTTCCAATGAGTCTCCTTTGGACATACTGCAGTCTGTCAAAGTATCTCTTAAAATGTGGTATCCCAAAGTGAACAAATACTCTACAATATAATTTGATTAGGACAGAGTACCATAACTCTCTTCCTTCCCCCATTTTGGACCTATTTTTTTCTAACTAATACAATCTGAGATGTATTATTATCACAGGTGATTAGCTGGAAGAGATAACACATCTGGCATTATCAACCATAAATATCTTACCTTATTGTAAATGATTATCAGATCAGTTACAGATACTATTCTAGGCCACGGAGCAATGGGACACATGATAAATAAGTTTTAATGCAAGAGGGGGTAAGAGGGAGAAGAGGGTTGAGATGACTTAAAGTACTTGGCTCTCTCTAAAAAGGGTGTGCTGAAGAATTCAATGAGGGACTCCAAAGAATCAGAGAGCCATTTATTTATTCATTCAATAAGTATTTACAAAATGTCAGCTATGTGCCAGGTACTATACTAAGCACTGGGGATACAAGGAAAAATACCAGACAGTCCCTGCTCTCACTATCTTATATTCATTGGATCAAGAATGGGAGAATCATGAACACAAAGTGTTCAAACTAAACTAAATAGTGTTGGATATAGAACAAGCTGGCTCAGGGTACTATCAATGGGTTACTTCTGCAGGACAAGGTATTTGAGCTGAGTTTTGAAAGATGCTATAGATAGTGAGAAGTATAAGAAGGAATGCATTCCAGGTCTAGAAATCAACCTTGGCAAAGACACAGAAATGAGACATGTAGGATTATATATGGGGAAGAGCAAGAAGATTATAGTCTGAGTGGAACATTAAGTGCATGAAGGAAAATGGCATGTAATAAACTAGAGGCAACTTCTGGCAGGTTTTAAATGCCAAAAGAAGAGTTTATATTTTATCCAGAGGTAAATGGAAGCCACAGGAGTTTCTTGATTCTGTGATTCTATGATTCTTGAGCAGGAGAGGGACATGGAGGGCAGAGGAACCTATGTTTTAGGAATAACAACTTGGCAGCTATGAAGAGGATGGGTTGACAGGGGAGAGACTGGTGACAAAGAGGCTGGAAGGTTATTGCAATAGTTCAAGAAAGAGGCAATGAGCTCATGAACTAGCATGGTTTCTGTGTGAATGCATATGTGTTATATGATTGTCTAATGGTCTCTTGGTCTGTCTCTGTGCATGCCTCTGGCTAATTCCTACCTGAATCCCTACTTTCATTTACCTGGAAACAACATTAGCCTATTTATCCCCTAAATATTTGAAGGCACATACTATGCGTCTTGAACTCAAGCATAATTGTTCCACAGATTATTTTCTCATCTTCTATTTTTTGTTTATGCTTTTAATAGGGAGCATGAGATTCCATGTAAATCTCTGACACACAAATTAAGATGTAGACATTACAAAGAGACAGATGTTGACTCAATGTAAGTTAGAATTTCTTAACAATTAGAGTTAACAAAGAAGGACCCAGAGGAAAGAACTCACTTCTAACTGGGAGAATCTTGAAGTTGCCTTCAATATTTAATATTATATGATTCTTTGACACTCCCTGTATCTCTAAATTAAAAAAAAAAGTTTTATTATTAAAGAGGAGTGAAGGAGCATTACCTCGCAATTTTGCCTCAAACTGTTACTATCTAGGTCTCCTGTTTTACTTTCTAATATTTCCATTCAAATGACTTTCCAAGAACTAGACCTTCCAACTCCAAGCTCAGGGTAGGTCATATGCTGTTCTAGGCTAGTTTTACATGCTTTTAAATTCTCCACAAACTGGACTGTGAAAGATGATTTGATAGAGTTGTTCTAGAACTAGAGTCAAAAATCCTAGGTTCCCATCCAAACTCTAGCATTTATTATCATTGTGATTAGGAACAAGACATCAATCTCTCAGGACTCTGGTTCCTTCATCTGTAAAATGGCAATAATAGCACCCATACTATCTACCTAACAGGGTTATGAGGCTTAAGGGAGATAATGTGAGTAAAATGCTTTGCACATGATAAAGCTAATTCTTTCTCCCAGCAGTGTCATTTTGGGCAAGTCACTTAACCCCTGCAATGCTCATAGATAATTCTCTAAAACTATAAATTACAAAGAAGATGATCTGCATTAGTAGTGGGAAGTTCCTCTATAGGGAGTTCCTTGTACCAACAAAATTACAATTTTATTCTCCATCCCTACATTCCATTGCAACCTGAATCATTCTGCCCCCACGTCACAGGCCAAGTGAGCTAGCTCAGTGACTCAGACTCCTCTTCTCCATCCCCATATCTGCTTAGCAATAATGCCTCATTCAGGTATCACTGCCTCCCTTAAATGATCCATTCAATTAAAAGAACTGCTACTTGAATTACTGAGATCAGTCTGTTTTACCTTGTCTCGGTCTTTGACCATTTTCAAAGGCATATGGACTAGATCTGTATTTCACTGGTATAAAGAACTTGCAGTGAGGAAGTCTCCTCCATCAATTCGGGGCAGGATGTTACAGAAACTTAAGAGACTTGGAGAACTGGCCAAAGCTCTGAGGTTAAGCAATAGTCAGTTTGTCTCAAAAGTGAGACTTGAACCCAGGCCCTGATTTCAAGGCCATTATGTCATGCTGACTCCTAGTCATTATGACTTTTTGTTGTTGTTTCAGTTGCCCCATTTGCCATTTCCTTCCCAGCGAATCCATTTTATCAAGCAAGTTAATGACTTACCCAGAGTTCACACAGCTAGGAAAGGTTGAGGATGGATTTGAACTCAGGTTTTCCTGACTCCACTGAAACTCCAATAGTTACCTTTATATATACCTTGTCTTTGCCTCCCCTTTAACCCCTTTGCCTCCCTTTAACCCCTATCCCACATAAGAAGCCAAGGGCAGGCTTCTTGAGAGTGGAAATAACATCAATGTTTCTGCCATTATGTAGCAAAGTACTTAGCAGAATGACTTACCCATTTGGAGGTAAATGGACAAGGGCAAGTTCTGGGTCTGGGATTTCATCAGTATGGGCAACTTGTGATGTGAAAAATGCCTCCATTGGCTTGCCGAGAAGTGAGTAATATGTGACTTATAGACTTGGTCCACTGGAAATCAGAAAACTTGGCCAATGTCACATAGCTAGCATGTGTTGGGGCAAAACGTGAATCTAGAGCTTCCTAACTCCAAGTTGACCCTCCATCCACTCTATCAGGCTGCCTCTCTCTTTGCACATAATTGACACTTAATAAATGGTTATTGGGGTTTTTTAATTGAAGTGAATTGAAATATAGCCCAATCACTATACCTTCTAAGAAGCGTAGGTTCTAAGTGACTCCATCATTGGTTTCCCACCCACTTAAGAATCAAGTTTAAACTCTACTCCTTGTTCAGAAAGCCTTTCATCTAGTTTCAATATAACCTGAACACATTTCTCATTCCCATTGTCTTAGTTTCTGTGGGCTGCTTTTTGGTATGCTTTGTGTGTGTGTGTGTGTGTGTGTGTGTGTGTGTGTGTGTGTGTGTGTGTTCATCTTAAGTCACCTTTTAAAAAACTAATGCCAGGAAATTTTGCTTTTCTCACTGGCATCCATGAGCTCATAATCCTTTCAAGACTAAAGAGATTAGTTTATCTCTCCATACAAAACTTCGAAAGCAACTACAGTTTGAATGAGCTTTAGTGGACAAAATTTCAATTACTTAATTTACAGGTATGGGAGTAGAAGAACAAGAGAGTATGAGGATGATTTTTGGAGAGAGGCTCTCTTTGAGAAAAAGAAATCATAAGGTCATATTTTTAGCACCAAAAGTTCTCTCAGCAATCACCTAAACACTTCATTTTACAGATGAGGAAACTGAGGGACAAAGATGACTTCATGGAGACCCATACGGGTAAAAACAACAAAATTTGATTCTCCTATAAAGAGTGTTGATTCTCTGTGAGAAATACCTGAGGAGATCAGAGTTGGGGATCACACCATTCCTGAGATATAGAAAAAGAGATATATCATCCTTTGTATTTCATTTTGTCCCTGACTCAGCCAAATGAATTTGCCTCCTTAGGTCAAAGTAGCATTAAATCTATTAAGTGGGAAATTTAGAATTGTGAGGGGAAAATCCCCTAACACCTTAAACTATCTCAAAATGAAACTAGTTGTCCAGGGGATTGCATGTCCCTAGAGACATTTCTAGCCATTATGTCATGCTGAGTCCTAGTTATTTCATAACCTGTCATTACGGCTTTTTGTTGTTGAATTGTTTCAGTTGCCCCATTTACTATTTCCTTCTCCATTGGATTCATGTCCCTAAAGACATGCAAGCAAAGGCAGGCTGACCAATTCAGCTGAACTCAACCAACAATGGCCAAGTACTCATTCTCTGCTGGGCACTGGGGACACAATCTTGAGGGAATTCTTGTATTCTTGTTCAGGTACCAGTAGGACCCCTCTGAGGACTCCTCCAACATTGACATTCTGTGAACCCTGTCTGAGATGAAAAATATTATTCCCCCCCTGGAGAAGAAAGAGGGTCAGAAACATTGCTGGTGGAGATGCTGGACATTGCCACTTAAACACAGAAGGACAGTGAGAAGTATTAGAGAGGGCATAGATTTAACCTTCAGAGACCTAGTTTTGAATCTCAGCTACATATTATCTGTGGGATATGAGGTGAAATAACTACCTTTCCTAGACCTCAGTTAGCCAGCAGGAGATTGGACCAAAATCATCTCTAAGGTAACTTCTAGCTCTCAAATCAGAGATCTTAGCATGATCTCTTGATCTTCCTGTATCTGTCTCTCTCATGCTTCTGTCCCCATAGAGACACATGCATGTACACACACACACACACACAGAGAGAGAGAGAGAGAGAGAGAGAGAGAGAGAGAGAGAGAGAGAAATTCAGGTGACTGAACTAACTGTACTAATTTCTTGTTCTTTCTTCTTCTTGCCAGGAGCAGGACTGCGCTGCCTTAGAACTTTTCTCCTGTGATATATTTAAATGATATTTAAGGTCTGTCAAGTTGCACTTGGTGGTTTTCAAAAGAAATCATTTTTGAGCAGAACTACCTTCTCTGGCATAAAGTAATTGGAAAGTACCACAGATATCTTAATAAAACACATCAAAAGTAACTCTCCCTGGCTTGTTTTGACACGTCCACTTGTGGTTTGTGTCAACTTTAGCTAAACAGCAGGTTTTCTCAGACAGAACAAACCATTAAAATATTCAGCAGAGAAAGCAAATAGAGAGCTCCTTCTCTGTTTGCCTACGTTCAAAAAGGAGATACTGAAAGGAGTGGCCAGCAGGACTCAAAGTGCATTTTTTTCTGATTCATACCTCTGCCATCACTATTTGCATAGGATTTAAATGTCTAAGCCAGGGACACCACCAATTTTAAAAGGAAAACGAGGCATTTGAAAATCCCTAGAATACTGGGCCAGTTTCATATTTACAAAGGATTGGCTGGATTTGATGAGTTTGATAAAGGTCAGAAACACTTGAGTAAATATATTTTCTGAGTTTAAGATTAGTATGTTAAAAAAAAAATACCTGTCCTCCAATAAGAAGGAGAAGAGAATCTTGCATTTTGCCCCCTAGACTAACACTATTCTTAATACTTCCCCCAGAGGACAATCGGGTCAACAAATATAAGCCAGAGAGCAAAGCTCTACAATTGCCCCACCCTATACTTAGGCCTGGGAAAAGGGGGGGAAGGTGGGCTTATTTTTATGACCCATTGGGGTTGGGCCTGAGCAAAAATGTTGAGGCAGGTAAAGTTTACCTGCAGCACCACTGAATATCTTTGCTATGCCCTATCCCTCAACACCTCACTCCAGATACCTAGTTCCTTCCTGTTACCATAGCCTTCCAGTTAATAGGGATTTTATATGCTAATTTATACTGCTCTCTTATGAACTTTTAAAGTTCCCTCTGTCAGAAGAAAAGATGAAACATACAATGAATCAATAAACACTTTAAAGTATCAGCTCTTCAAAAGGCAAATAAAAAATGTAATATAGAGGTAAAGCATCAGAGAAAGGTTTGGATTCAAATCCTATGTCAAAACTTCTGGATAAGTGACTTTAGGAAAGCAACATGGGACAGTTGAAAGGAGTCCTGTGTTGAGAGCCCATAGCATGGTGTCTCTGGAGCCTAGTACAATGTCTTACATGTTCCCCAATATTCAAAAGGTCTGTGATTTATTATGAAGATCTCACAGTATGGGAACTTCTTCCACAATAGAGATTGTAACCTACTTCAGAGATAATAAGCCCTAGGGATTTTCCATGCTTCCAAGTTCCACATGGAAATTTCATAGATGTTATAATGTAAGCTGTATCAGAGATCAGCTAGTTTAAGTCTCCCATTTTATAAACAAATGAATCGAGACCAGAGAAATTAAGATTCACATAAAGTCACATAGATAACAGTAAGTCCTAATCCCAGAACTTCTGACTATAAATACAGACCCCTGAACAATGTAGTCTAGCCATGATTCCAGAGGACTGATGATGAAAAATACTATGCAATTCCTCACAGAGAGGAAGGTAATGGACTAATGTGTAGAATGAGATATGCAGTTTAGGGTATTTTTTTAAATTTGGAAATTAAATAAAATTAAATTTTTAAAAATTTAAAAATTAAGATTCTAAAATTCTACCATCTCAAAAGGCTGAGGGCATAACATTTCATTGTAAGTCAGTGAAGACATTTCTGCAGAGAGCTGACATCATGAGGTCCAGATACTTTCCCTTCTGATTATTTAATTTAATACAGGCATAGATGTTGGAGAGTTTAGAAGATCAGCTAGTTGGCATATCTATTAGACAGACTGCCTCTCTCAAATATCAGATGTCTTAAGTGAGCCTTTGGCAGGTGCTGAATCATAGTCATTTCATGACTGAATTCTCTACATAAGTACCTATCATGCAGACATTCTGTTTTATTAGTTAAAGTGAAAGACATATCCTTCAGATTCCAGAATAGAAAAGAGGAAAGGTTGTCATTTTGCTGCAAGAGCTTGAGTCAGACTGGTGTTTTTTGTTATATGAGGAAAGTCAGGGCAGATAAACTGTGGGGTAGGAAAAAGGTAGCAACTATGGACAGGATCATGAAGAATTTCATCAGCCTCTGCCCCAATCTGAGAAGCAATAAACAAGAGCAAAGAATCTCTGAGCTATTTTGTTTGTAAGCTAGTCTGTGACACTGAATAAGCAGAAGGGAGAACCAAGAAACTACTAAGATTTTTTTTTTTTTTTTTTTTTTTTTTTTTTTTTTGTGGAAGGGCAGTATTTATTGCTCCAGGAGTCCGGTGCCCTGTTTTTCTGCATTATATGTATCTTTAGGGAGCTATCTGTGCTGGCGCAGGCTGAGAACTGCCTGTGGTCCTGGGTGAAAGAAAGAACACTAGAGAGTCTGAGTGACTCTGTGTCATCTGTGTCCAAAGGTCAGGGACATTTTTCTAATAGTGACATTTTTTAGAACCTTTATTTTTTGGTATACTTTCATCATTAGGACTTTAACAGTATAATGTTACTGGACTTCACAATTCCCACCAAAACAAAAAACCAACTCACTTCAACACAAGTCTGTCCAACAGGGAAGGGTGCCAGTAAGTCAAGTCTGTATTTTCCTCAAGAAGTTTGGGATTGTCTCAAGAATTTATTCAACTATTTGAATAAGACAAATATTTTAAAGCATATAACAGCAATCTACAAAGTGGAGTCTGCAGTGTCATGACCCCTAAGGAGAGGGTGATTAACCTCTTGGCCAATTATGACATTTATCTCCAACCCAAATGCATCCTTTATAGCCTCAACAACCTACCACACCACGCTCTTACTGTTGTCTCTCAGCCCTCCCTTTCTTAGTTAGTCATTGACTTCTCAGGGCAATTATAACCTAACCCTAACCCATACATCTCCAGAAACAGTTGTGCAGGTGCCACTGGGAAAATTTCCACTCTCTTCTGTTCTTAGAATAGCCACCAGAAACACACACATACACACATATATACACACATACATATATAACACATACTATATACATATATACCCACATATATACACACTCTTTGATACCACATAAGATTGATTCCATTTACTATAAGACTATGTTTAAAGGTTTTTTTCCCTTTTTGGTCATATAAATAGATTAGATAGATAGATATAGATTTAGAGATAAAGATGTAGCTATAATTAATAGGAGTGCATGATCACAAATGTTTGAAGACCACAGCTGTAGAACAGGAAAGAAAAAAAGAAAAACAAAGTTTAACCAAACATTTTTAGGTGAGGTATTACCAACTGACAGCCTAGTCCATAAAAGAAGTTCAATATTGTCCTGTATGAATTCTAAAACATGAACTCTGATAGGCTCATAGGATGAGTTTATTGCAAAATGTGCCCACAAATTACTGAATGAAATAAACTGTTGGGTGGGGAAAAATTAACCATGCAGATGTTTGTTAATGCCCACCAAATACAACAATTTTAGTTTTCCTCTAATTAATGCCATGAAAAGGGTTTGACAAAAGCCAATTAATTAAAATATCTAAGCTTCTTCTTAAGATAGCTTTTGGTCAAAAACATTGTCAGAATGAAAGGGACTGCTTATCTTGTTTTCTTTAGTAGGAAGACAGGCATCCAATTAACCTTATAGTTCTTCCAAGTTAAAATACAAATTGAAAAAGAAGTGGTGCTAGGAAACGGCCTTGATACCATATAAGATTGATATTCCACTTACCATAATACCATTAGATAATAGTGTTTAGAGATTTTTTTTTTCCATTTTGGCCAGACCTATGATTATTTTATCAATATGGATTTTGTCACTATCAGTTAAGGAACTTCCTCTATCAATTCAGATCACTACTTTCTTTGCAATTTATACTCTAAGAGAGGATGATTAGTATTTTACATATGTGTATACATATTCATATAATATTGGATAACATTTTACATATATTTTTTACAAATGATATTAGAGAATATTTATAGTATTAGTTGGTACAACTAATCATACTAACTCAGAATGCTCCGGTACTGGCCAGGCACAAATAGTCTGTGTGAACATTTGGGGTGGATTTTCTACCTTTATGCATCTCACATTTCATTTGAGCTACTTGAATTCTACTTTGCTCTGAGCATAGCATCTTTTCTGTTGAGGGTAAGCTATGTTAGATGGTTTTGTGTCAGTAATTCTCATATCATACAATCAGTTCTAAAGTTCTTAAGAAAGACCTTGAGAGTGTCCTTATCTGACTTTTTTTTTCTGACCACCTTGTGACCACTTGCCCTGTGTGAGTTTTCCATAAAATAATCTTTTTGGCAAGTGTACATTTTCATTCAAACAATGTTGTCAGCTCAATGAAGTTGCATTCTCTGCAGGAGAGTTACAAAGAGAGAGCTACTGAAAAGTGCCTTTTTTAGGTTTTAATCAATGCTGTGGGACTAGGTAGAGGAAGGACTAACATCCAGATCACACAGACTCCAAGGCAAGTTGTGTGTCCATGGTGCCTAAAAAAGGCCCTGAAAAAAATATCAGTGATGTAGGATCTATATGAAGACTGTAATATTTGGTCAGTAGACTCTTCCTTTCAGTTGAATTACAGACTAATAGAAGATCATTGAAGAAAATCAAGCAAATTGTCTTAAAAGGATAGGGAAGTGATTAGCAGAAGATTAATTATACTTAGTCCTGCTTGTGCTTCATGTAACAGGAAAATATTTATACTAGACTACTCTTTTAGTCTGAAATGTTTCTCTCCTTCCTCTCCACCTATCCATACCTAAGCTGAGCTTCTATCCTTCATGGCCTAAATCAAGTTTCCATCTCCAACACAAAGTCTTTTAGAATGCTCTATTCTGACACCTTTCTCTAAACTCCTATTAAGTCTTTTAGCTGAACTGCCAGTACAGGCTATGTACTATTATTGATTTCTTACTCATTATTTCACAGAGTACATATGGTTCCCTATATGGATTTTAAGGACCTTCAGGACAGAGAGCTCTTTTACCTCTATATCTTGCATGTTGCCTACATTGCTAGCAATATAATCGGCAATGAGTAATCGTCTGACTTAGTGATTGATTGGGGTTTGGAGAAGGAGGGGTCATGGGACTAGAACTTCAAATGATCCTAGCTCAGTATATGTTGAAATTGCTAGGGGTCAGTCATTGGTGAAAGTGAGAAAAACACCTAAGTACGGATAATCAACATAATTCCACAGACAGAGACATAGGGAGAAAGTGGAGAAACAAGTGCTCATTGTTCTTCTATGTGTTTAGACTATTTCCAAAGAAACTGTATGTAAATATGTCATTTTAGTTTGGTCCTTTAAGTTTGGGTTGTGTGTTGAATAGATGTGTTAGCTTAGAAATTTGTCACCATAACATACAAAGTGCTAGAAAAAAGATGAGGGAGATGGCTAAACCAAAGCTAAGAATAGAATCTAATTTATACAAGTTGATTATACTTGTAGCAAGAGTGATAATTAGAGATATTTTGAAAAAAGAGAGAGAGAGAAAGAGAGACTGGAAAGTGAAGATAATTGGAAGATTTATTTACTCACTATGTTTCTCCTAGGCTGATGGATAGATCTGAATGTAATCTTTAATTATATTAATATGAAAATAATTATTGATATTCACAAATATGTTTCATAGAACTTTTAAATGATCCAGATGCACATGAACCTCCAGAATCATCTTTTTAAAAAATTCATATACCCTTTTTGAATATCTTTCCTATTTTGAAAAAAATAAACTGTAGAATAACTCATTTACAGATAATGATCTTCCTCTATTAATTTAATAAACCTCATCATTCTCTTCAGTCCAGATTTTGATTTTGAAAATTAATTCTTTCTTTTGAAATTTTCTTTATTGGATTTTTCAAAGAAAAGCATTCTAATGGTCTGACTTTGTCAACAAAAGAAATATAAAGGCATCTGGAAGTTTGGTGGGGGGGAACCAATAGAGATCATTGCCAACTAGGTTTCAAGTCTGAAGATAAACTATAGAAGAAAGGAAAGGAAGATGTTTTGACATTCAAACTCAGTGCAAAAGTGAAAATTTCAACCCCTTCCTGTATAGATGAAGAGAAGAGAGGGGTAATACTAATGGAAAATAGGAATTAGGAATAAAAAACAGAGGACCATACTACAGATTTCCATAAGCCACAAGACTTTGAGAAAATGTATCAGGCCCAATTCTTATCAAAAAGAATAGACTAAATATCTATGTTTCATATCATAGGATTTTGAGCTGTAAGAGATTTAAGAAATCCATATGGTCCAATCCTCATCACTGATGATTGGATTAAGAATCAGAAAGTTTAAGGGCTTTATCAGTCATGTAGGCAAAGAGCAGTTATGAGATTTTAGCCAAATAAGTCATTTATAGCCTTTGCTGAGCTTCTGTTTTCTCAAAAGCAACATAATTTCCATACCTTATTTCACAGAGTTGTTAGTTTTATATTGAAACATCAAAGAAGTGTGCATCATTATGCTTCATATCTAGTCACTCATATTTGGAACAAGTTTTTTAAAAAAGTATATCCTTATAATAACAGGAGATAATTATTAAAAACAATAAGTTCAACAAGAGTTATGGCAGCAGGAGCATGGGGTTATAAGATGGTTTAGCAGTAACAAGGAGATACAATAGATGGGGATGAAGTACATGGCCTCAGTGATGAAATGGGTTATTTTAATAGGGGATAGTATGTATTTCAGGTGGTAGAGTAGGCCGGGAGTTAGGAAGAACTGAGTTCAAATCCAATCTCAGACACTAACTGTGTGACCTTAAGCAAGTCATTTAATATATTTGCCTCATCTTCAACTGTACAATAAGGATAATAGTGCTAACCAACCAGAGTTATTGAAAAGATCAAATGAGACACTTAACGTTGTACCTGACACACAGTAGACTCTATATGAAAACTGCTTCATCTCCCTATTAAGCTACTTTTGAACTCGTTGCTTCTATTGCTATCACTGGGATGGCTTTGCTGGAAGAGAAGGCTTTAAGAAAGAGGTCAAATATATGAGGATCAAGAGGATTTGAGCTGGAAAGGTAATCTAATCAACCTCTTTTTATACATATGGAAACAGGTCTTGATTGCTTTAAATGATGTACAGATCACAGAATTAGTTACCTGCAGATTCAGGATATGAATCTAAGTTTTAAGACCTGAAGTCTAGAACTTTGCTTTTCCCACTATACCAACACTGAGTTCTCTTCCTCTGACCAAGCCTTGAAGCTGAGTTAGATAAGCAGATAAGAATACAGAGGATATTTTAGTCCAGGCAAATAACATTTTAAAAATGTGGAGGCCAGAATAAACATGGTTTGTGGGCTGGAAACAATGAGGAGACTGGCCTAACTTGAGAGTGACTTTGGAAGCTGGGAAAGATATGGTTAGATAAGAAAGGTAGGATCTTGGGATGTAAAAGAAATTTTAAGATGGCAAGCAGATATGTTACATGGAATAAGAAAATGTATTGATGGAAATGGGCTTTTAGGAAATACAAAGACACTTTGCATTTTTGCATGCTTAATGGCTTGTTTTCCTTAGGGGAAGAGTCTACTACTTAGAGGGAATTCAATTTATTTTTTGAGTGGGGCTGGAAAGAAGAACTTTTCTTATCTGGGTGTGAAATTAAAGTGGTTATTTTCCTTTCAGCTAAGACCTACATTGCTGGTTGATATATTTGTATGTCTTCAGCTCTCTAGACCTGAGATTACCATTAATTTATTAAAAATTCATATTCCCAAATGATAATCAAAAATCCACTGATTTGGAAAAGGTGTAGAAAACCTATTCAGAGATGAAGGAAAGTATAAGTAAAGCAGCCACTAAGATCCTGGGAGAATTTTAAAGTAAAGATTCTACAGACAGGCTTAGACAGTGTTTGGGAGGGGAGAGAAAAGAATAGCACATTGAAACACAGACATTTTAAGTTGAATTAATTGAACAAATTCACTTCTCTATCAGAAGAAATAGGAAGAAAGCAATATATAAGCTTGTATGAGGAAAAAAGAAATTGAAAACAAATTTCAACTAGGTGATTATCCTAGAAAAAGATGTTATAACCAAAACTTGAGCATAGAAAGGAGACATGGACCTCATAGTGATCTTTTGTCTGCACTGAGTCCCTCAGAAAATTGATCACTCCAGTCTAGAACCAACCCATTTAACCCACCCTGTCTCAGAGTTCCTTGAGTCAAAGAAAAGTTACCTCTAAAGGCAACTGTTACTTAAAAGCTAGTGAGCTTCCATGCTCAATTCAAATGTCACTTCCCATGAAGTTTTCCCTAATCCTTCAAGCTGTTAATGCCTCTCCTACCCATCACTTTGTAATTTGTATATAGTTATATGTATAAAGGTTGTTTCCTTCAAAGAATACAAGTTTTCTAAAGGCAGGACTTTTTCATGTTTGTCTTTGTTTTCTCAATGCCAACTTTGCTGCTTAACACATATTAAGCACTTAATAAATGTATATAGATTGATGAAGCTAGTAGATTAAAAAGGACAGAACAGAAATGGCTGCTAAGGAATGGAAACTCAAGTTAATTAGGGAGATCATAAAAGAGCACCTAGATGCCCATGATTGATTTAAGTGATCAAGCTCAAACAAATTACATTGCAGGATTTTGAAAGAATTTGTCCAGATATAGTAAATAAATCTCTGAAGACTGTGGAGGATGTGGCTGTAGGATAAGAAAGTGTGTAGACTCATAGCCCTGATAAGCTCTGTCACAGGGCATTATGGACATATGGCTACTTGTTCTCTTTTCAAATATTCCCTGGAAAAGAGAGACCCCAGGAATCTGTCCCTGTCTCTGATCACCCACACACTCAGCACTCCTTTGTGACATTTCACCTGAAATATTTAGGTTTGTTTCTACAAAAGTCAGTAATCCCACACTTTACCTGTAGGAAAATATCATGCAGGTGGACTAATAAATTAGGCCCTGGTAGCATAAGAAGTGATGCAGAAGATACAGCACAGGGCTTGGATTCAAGAAGACCTGAGTTCAAATGCAGCCTCAGAAACTTCCTAGCTTGGGATCTAGGCAAATAATTTAAGCTTTGTTTGTTGCTAGAAAAAGAAATGGCAAACTACCCTTAATATATATATATATATACACATATATATGTACATAATATAATAATTCAACAGAGGTCCATGGGGTCATGAAGAGTAGGACACAACTAAAATGACAAAACAATAACAGCAAAGCAATAAAAATAACTGGTATTGATAACTGGTACTTTAAAATTTACAAAATGGTTTACATTCCCTATTTCATTTGAGCCTCTTAACAACCCTGTAAAGAAAGGTCAGCAGTGGTCATTATCCCATTTCACAGATAAATCTGGTTGCTGTTAAAAGACCTTTCACGTACATTTTCAAATCTGATCCTCAAAGTAAGTGTTATTACCCTTTTTATAGATGAAGGCCTGAGGTTCAGAAAGGTTAAGATTATTCAAATAGCAAGTAAATTGCTTGAGTCAAAACTGATGGTGGTTAGTGGATTTTTTTTTCTATTTTCACTTTGCCTTCTTGTTCTCGAACTTCAAGACAATTTTCTTGATAATTTCTTGTAATATTGTATCAAAATTCTTTTTTTTATCATAATTTTCAAGCAGTACAGCTATTCTTATATTGTTCTACTCAATCTTTCTCCAGAGCAGGTGCTTTTCTGATGAAACAAAAGTTGGATCTATGTCTAAAATGTTCTCCCTAATCCATCTTTCTTAGAAACTGTATCTACACTGTTACCCATTGCTTGCAACAAATTCCATAGACCCTGGATAGCCAGGCCTTATGGAAAAGGGAATGGTTCGTGACCAAACATGAGGAAGAGAGATTCACACAAGATAAAATGAACAATTTCAAGAATACAAACTTTAAAAGGTTTTGTACAAACAAAACCAATGCAGCCAAAATTAGGAGAGACATAGGAAATTGGGGGTGGGATCCTTAAAAGTTTCTCAGATAAAGATCTCATTTCTATTATATATATATGGAACCAAATGAAAAATTGTAAAAGCATATGAGTAGATAGTTTTCAGAGGAAGAAACCCAAGCCATATTTAAATATCTATCAATAGCCATATTTAAAAATCTAAATAACTAATAATTAGGGGAATCCAAATTAAAACAACACTATTAAATCATACCCTTCAGACTGCCAAAATTGATCAAAAACTAGAAAATGACAAATGTTTGAGGGTTACAAGAAAATGGTGCGTTAATGCACTCTTGGTGAAGCTGTCAACTACTCTAATCATTCTATAAAACAATTTGGAACTATACCTAAAAAAGCTATTCTGTGCATGTCCTTTCATCCACCAATACCATTATTAAGTCTTTATCCCAAAGATATCAAAAAGAAAAAGAAAAGAATCTATATTTATGAAGATAATTATAGAAAATATTTTTTGGATTGTAAAGAATTGGAAACTAAGGAAATACCCATCATTTGGGAGATGGATGTGAGAGAAAACATTTGTGCTGTAAGAAATGATAAAGGGAATTGTTTCATTGGAACCTAGAAAGACTTTTATGAACTGATAACAAGTATATATAAAGACAAATAACTTGGAAAGACAATAACTGATCAGCACAATGACACAACTCCAATGGACTCATGTTGAAACATGTTCTCCATTTCCAAAAAGGGGGTGGACTCAGCATGTAAATTGAGGCATATCTATTTTTGGATTTGGATATGGATAATGCAGGAATTTGTTGTTTGACTGAATATAGTTTTAATAAGTTTTGTTTTGCTTGCTATCTCAAAAGAGGGTAGAAGGGAGTGAGAGAGAAAAAATTGAGAACTGAAAATAAAATAAAATTGAATTTTTAAAAAAGGAAAAGAGCATCAGGGATGCAACATTTGGTGAAACTTAAGTAGGAAATCATTCCAGACCTACTCTGTAGTTATATTAGACATTCCCAGATATTTTGCTAGTTACACAATATGTAACCAGGCACATCAGACACTCCTTGGCCCACCTGATTGTAATGGGAAAAGAAAAGTACCTCAATAGGACATACTGGCACATAGGGAAGAAAAGATATCTACTGACCTTGGAATATACTCCTATAAAGCTCTCTCACAAGAGCAGGAGTCCTACCGATCTCCGTTCATGACAATGTTGGTGTCCCTTTGCTTTGCTACCTGCAGAATGATATGGATCAGTCATATCACTGTGACTCAAGTCCATTATCTCCAGTGTCACCCCTCTCTGCTTTCATATGCAGTCTAATCTTGGCCCAGAATGGATAGAAATGTTGGTGTGCTCTCCCAACTCAGCAATTTCCTTCTCAAACCCTGTCTGATATGGTCTTTTCATGGCTATATTAACTAACAGCACACAAGCTCTTGTTCCTCAGCCATTGTTGTGAATCATTCCAGGACATGGTTCATCATACATAGCACTTTGGAGTTGAAAGTATCTACTCAGATTTAGAATTACAAAATTTCAGAAGCTAGAATAATCTTTAGAAATTGTCCAGTCGAAACCATGATCTTCTTTGACCACTGAACAAACCAGAATTAAAGTCAGGTGCTCAAGTCACATTGTTATTGGCAGAACCACAACCAGAGCCTACCCTGAGTCAACCAGGGAATTATTCAACATTTAAGTGACTATTATATGCCAAGCATTGTGCTGAGCACAGTTGGAGTACAAAAAAAGGTAAAAGGCAGCCCCTGCTCTCAAAGAGCTCACAGTATAAAGAAGGAAGACAACATACAAACAACTAAGTACAAACAAGCTGTATGTAGGATTAATTGGAAATAATCAATTGAAGGAAGGTACTAGAATTAAGAGAGCCCAGAAAAGGTTTCTTGTAAAAGATGAGATTTTAAGTGGTACCTGAAGGAAAGCAGGAAAGCTATGAAGTGTAATTCAAACAGCCTCTGTTCTCTATTTTCCACTATCATCCATACAAAGACAGACACAGAGAGACAGAGAAAGAGAGGTGAGGCAGAGATGGTCAGAAAGACAGATAGACAGAGAATTAAATAATAAATATTAATTTATGCCTAGTTGGGCTTATTTAAAATTTGAATAAGGCCCAGAATAAAAGTTCTACTATTTGGGCTTCAATGATCTCTTCCAAAGCAACAGCAGCTTCCACAATTAACCCATATAAAGGAGGAGACTGTCCCAGTTGCCCCTTCTGCAAGTCCTTAAAGGCAAGGGAGGCAGCCCCTTATGCAAAGTCTAGAAAGCTTCCCTCCTTCCCCATGAATTTGCAATCTCCATTGCATGCGAGTAATGAAAAGGAATTCTGGGAATTCAACCACTATAAAGCAAGTGTAAATCAAGTAAGAGGAAGTTGTAAGAGTACTCCAAGTACTGTGAAAAGCTAATTTTGTATCTGAGAATAAAAATCATTTCTCTCTAGCCTAATGGCATGGATACTTGAGAGACGAATGCCATTTTATTTTTTTTCTACATTCTTGAAGCTTTGAACACCCTAGACAGGTGTTTCATTGGCTTTGTCTTGTTTTTTATATCTCTGAATTTATTTCTATAGAGTACAGGTGACAGAAGGGGAATAGAGATGGACTGAAATTTTCATTTATCCCACAAATGTTTGTTGAGTTCATTATGCCCTTAGGTGCTAAGGATTCAACAAAAAGCAATGCATGACCTTTATCCTCATGAAGCTTTCAAGTCCAGTAGAAAATGGTTCTCCTCCAAGTAATGGAAATGCAAGGTTAAAAAGGAAGGTTTTAGTATAAGAATATGGGTATTCAGAGGAGAGAGAGAGAATATATCCAACTGTCAGAAATATGAAAAAATATGTCATCTGATCTGAACCTTGAAAAACAGGGGATTAGAAGGACACAATGTATACATTCCATAGAGGCAGAAAAAAATCAAGTTACATTCAGAGAACAGCATATAGCCTTGTTTTAATGGGTGAAAACCGTCTGAATGGAGAGAAGTAATGGAAGCAAAATTGGACAAACATGGAAAGCCTTGAATGTCAGATAAAAAAGAACTTTGGGGGGCAGCTAGGTGGCTCAGTGGATATAGCACCAGCCCTGAAGTCAGGAGGGCCTGAGTTGAAATGTGACCTCAGACACTTAACACCTCCTAGCTGTGTGACCCTGGGCAAGTCACTTAACCCCAATTGCCTCAGCCAAAAAAAAAAAATTGACTTTATTCATTAAATACTGGGATTAAATTAAAAGTAAGATGTGGCTTTTTGGTTTTAGCCTTTGAATTTTATCATATATAAGCAAAAGAGCCTCACTTCACTCTCTCTGGAGCCAAAGTTGTAAAGAGGTCACTTGACAAAATAGTCTTAGTCAGCAGACCAATCTTTCTCTAACAGGGCCCCCCACTGTAATACTTGCCTGAGTGACAAAATTGGAGGAAAGTAGCTATGTAGGGAAGAGAGGGTTTCTTTTTCCCTTCATTTTTCTCTCTAACCCTCCAATTCAGACAGAGATGATTTAAGGCACCTTTGATAAGAAAGCGGCTTAAGAGCTCTACTCTCTGGGTCATGGCAAGTAGCAACCGGATGAGGTCTAAGGCTACAGTACTTTGCTGAGAAGAGAGCAGAAAGTCAGAATCAATCAAGAGAAAACAGTCTTTGACTCCTATTGTGGTCTCAATTTAGGGCTTTTCTAACTTACTTGTCTGAATTTCTAGAAGTTGGTCCCTATATGAAGCATTCAATCTTCCCCAGGAATGATCTGCAACAAAATGGATATCTTAAAAAGATAAAGTTTCTCTTCATCTTCAGTCTTCTTTTTCATACATCCTTCCTACTCCAATGCCCAAGGTTGATGACACTCCCTGGTTTCCTTTACCTTTCTCCCCTATCAAAACTGCTGTCAAAAAATCCCTCTGATCATTGCATTCACACTAAGATATTAATAACTGATGAGACTCAATGTGTTAGTCCTTCTTGAGATACTTATATTTTAACATACCCAATCAATAAACATTTATTAATATGTGCCAGGTACTGTGCTTAGTTCTGAATTAGTAACTCAGGATAAATAAGGAAAGAATCTATAAAAGTTAAAGTTCGGGCATGAGTGAGTAAGTGGAAAAGGCATTTTGGAAGGAGGAGGGGCAGCTAAGAACACCTTCCTCCAAGTCTCTGCAATGACAACTTATAGAGAACTGGATTTTCATATATATATGAAGGAAGGAAGGAAGGAAGAAAGGGAGGGAGGAAAAGAAAAAGAGAGAAAGAGAGAGAGGAAAGAGGAAAGAGAAAGGGAGGGATAAAGAAAGAAAGAGAGGAAGGGAGGGATAAAGAAAGAGAGAGGAAAGGAGGGATAAAGAGACAGAGAGAGAGAAAAGGAGGGAGGGAGGAAAAAAACAAGGAAAGAGAATAAAGAGAAAGAAGGAAAGATTATTAATATTAGAGTACTTAACCAATCTTCTGGTAAGCTCAACTTGCTGGGAGGGGTACAGCCCCTTTGTATAGTTAATTAAAAAGGCCTCACTCAGACTTAGACTCACTAGGATGGGACATGATATTTCACAGACTGGGCTAACTGGTTTTCCAGAATATTAGAAGCGAAGGTAGATTTCTGAGACAATTATAATATAGATAATGCCAACACACAAGAATTCACATTTATATAACATTTTAAAGTTTCCAAACAGCTTTCTTTCCAACAATGCTGTTGGGTTGACACTATAAATATTTATCCCTGGACTATTCTTCTTCTGGTCTCAAAGAATAGTGCCTTCCACACTGGAATATCACTACCACCACCACCAAATTTTAATTGCTCTCTCTGGAATTATGGGCTAAGTTCATTTGCTTATTCTATAATTTCAGGCCTATTCTTAATCAACTGGGATGCTTCCTGCTTGCTGATGGCTCTTGGTGTTCTACCAACATTTGAACAAATTATTAGCTAATTGAATATCTATAGAGGAGGAAGTAAAGGAATTATAAAATATATTTATTATATTTACACTTCATCCAAAAGAAAGAATGATTCAATCTGTCATTCAATTCACACCAAAGATTATAAATGACACTCTATTTTTCATACAAATTCCATTCAAGTGAATTAATATTGATTGAGCCAACGGCTATGTGATGCTCAGCTCTTTTAGGGGATGTAGAATAGCAGTATTAAAGTTAAATAAAAATGGGGTCCACTAAACTGTACATAACAATTCCTATAGGCTGCATATTGACCTAGAAAAACACACATTAGCAATGTTCTCTTGTACTTCTATTTATTTTGTTAAATATTTCCCAATCACTTTTTAATCTGGTTCATTGAGAGTATTGGGGGCAGCAATGAGGCCCACATGTCTCATATTTTTGTTGTAGGAAATATGAAAGTGTAGTAAGACATTTTTTACCCCTAATAGGTATAAATTTACCTGAGGAAGACAGGGTAAGTTATGGCATCAGAATAGACATGAATAGAAGAGAATTGGAACTGGAATGATCCCACTTACTAATATAGCTGTGAAGATGATTCCATCTTAGTACTAATCATGCTCTTCTATGTATCTGACATTTTGGACTTGGCAAGATAGCAAAGGAAGTAGAAAAGAAAGGCAAGTCAAGGAAAAGTAAAGAAATGCCATTTCTCCTTCTTTCTATCTTCTATAGGGTTTCCACCTCTTATCAACCCTTCAAGATCTAGTTCAGTTCAATCTCTTCTACAAAGCTTTCTCTAGTAACTCCAATCAGTGTAATTTCTCTTTTTCCTGAATTCCTTATAACTCAAATTGCCAGATCATAAATTCTCACGTTGGATTCCATTCTGATAGCACTTATCCTAATCCTATCTTTCCTCATTTTTTATTTCTTTTATGTAAGATTTCTATCTTCAAAAGATTCCCTTTCTTTTTTATCCTAAATATATTATATTTAGAAATATAATATTTCTTAACAATAAACAAATGCTTCTTTTTAGAACAAATAAAATAAGCTCATGATGTGTTAATGAATCCAACTTTCACATTTGTGAATTTGAAGTAGAGCTATTTCAAATCAGATCTAGCTTCATCATGTTTTGGTAGGTTTTTTTTTAACCTTATTGATGAAGCCCTTAGGGAAGTGACAGGTTTGGTTATTTCTTTATTAAGCAGACACTTGGGAATCTGACTCTCTCTTGGGAAGTACTTGGGAATCTGGTTGAGTAATCTGGGTTGAGTAAGATGAGTGTAGTTGCAACACCATGTCTCCCCAATAAATAATCCTTAGGGTAGAGGTAAAATGTTGGTGGGCTAGGCTAAAGCTTTACATAATGTTATGAATTATAAAGGAAAAAAAACCCTACCTAGTTAGTTATAATTTTCTTCCCTGGGTTGTACATATAACTTCTCTCTGTTTATGATATGTATAACAGCCAACATTTAGCAAAATATGAGGAAGAACAGCTCTTGTCAAGGATCCGATGTCTTTAAAGAATAGGCAAAAGGATAACTTACTATAACTATAAAAAGGTGATGGATTAAGAATAAGACCACCAGCCAGATCTGACTTAGATCTAGATCCATTGAGCTAAGGAGTTGATCCTTCTTAATTCCAAGACACAGAAAGAGTTTTAAACCAGAAAGGATCTATCTCCTACCTAATTATTGGCCAGGAGAAAGTCGTCTCAGGGGAAAAAATACTCTTTTTGTCCTCCTTACTTCTTTGTATATTGGCAGTGAAAAATGGGCATGGCAAGCTCCAAATGGCTAGATAAATTCTATGTTCTATAGACAATATAGAAGGGCTATCCAATTTCTACTTTTGTTTGGAACAACTCTGTTCACTGGTACTCCTATTCATTTACTGAATAGATGCTTATAACAATGATTCTGAGATAATATGATGTAGAAGTAACATCTGAATCATAAAAGAAAGGTTCCTTTATGTTCTGTTTGGATTTAGAGCCAAACATATCCCATGATAGCATGCAAATTCTTTGAAAATTGGTCATCCACATATGACAATATGTGGTAATTCTCAATTAACAAAGATGAATCTCTCAGGTAATCAGGATGAACCAGGATAATTCTCAGTTCAACAGGGTAAATTGGGAAGATTAACCTAAGGTCAATTACCCCGTACTATTTATCCTCTAACACTACTTGGCATCTAGTGAATGACTCACAAAGCAACCAGAAAAGCAGAAGTTTTGCTTACTGGAGACAAGATGAATAGGTCTAACCCTTCTTTTCATATGGTCATCATTTTGTATATATGTAGGCAGTAACTGCATGCTCGCCAGGAAGTTTTGTTTTTTGTTTTGTGTTTTTGAAGTTAAACGTTTGTAGATCTTTCAATCTCATATGTTAGGGACTTCGGTCCTCTTACCATCTTGATTGCCTTTACCTAGAGGTTCTAACTCTGTCGATGTCCTGTCCTAAATATGGTGCCCAGAACTGGATACATGTATGGTCTGACTCTCTCTTACCCTGAACACTATCCTTCTATCTGCACAGCCTAAGTCTACTTTAATTTTATACTGACTTATTGTGTTTGTGGGCTACGAGAAGACCCTAGATATTTTATAAGAATGTTCTCCAACAATACCTCCCTCAGATTGTTTTTAAACAAAAGCTTTAGGCCATTCTACACAGCATCTGTGTGGCTGCCATAAGCCAAAGAACTATCTCCACATTTTGATGGAGTAGAAAGAGTGATCCTTGGTCCTATGGTAATCATTTTAGTCATACTCTATTCTTGCCATTATGGTTATGAGCTAGATTAAAAAACATCAATAAAATTGACCTTCCACTGGGCTGGAAGTTGGATAACTGAAGAACTACAAAGGGGTCAACACCCTTTAACTTAATGCCAGTTTTCTTCAACTGTAAAATGGGGCTAGTAATAGCATAAGGTTGTTGGGAGGCTCAAATTAAATAATACATACGTGGATGTTGGGGCAGGGGAAGAAGGAAAATCAATCAGTTCATCCATGGTTAATCATATTTCTTCCCAGCAAACTGGGGCAGGTAACAGACAAAACAGTGTTAAGATGTAAAAATAAATGCAAAGAAAGGTTTTGTTACCTTTTATGAGCTATGAAATTCTCCTTGATGAAATTAGGCAAGTGGATATTGGTTTGATAAAGGCTTAGCCATGCCCTTGGGTAATCTTTTAAAGAACAAGTCATACTCTATAAAAGAAAAAAAAAAATCAGTCCAATCAGAGCAGGAAACAGCTTTGAAGAGATGAGCCAGGAGTTAAAAGTGGAGAGAGCTTGCCCTGACTCTCCCAAGTTAAGCTACAGTTAGGAATAGACCTAGGGTACCCAGCTGAGTGATAGGAGGAACCCTATAGCTAAAGGAAACAACAAAAGGACATTATAAGAGGAAAAAGAGCACTGGGGCCCTTCATTGTTATAGTGAATAGTGGGGCCCTCCACTATTCCTCCTAAAACTACATGTGTATCTGTAAGAGAATATACCAAAAATTAATAAGAATTTTGTGATCAGTGTTCTTTATTACGCCATATGAATAAATGCTTTTACTTTAAGCTAATGGTATCTACTGGCTGACTAAAATCAACAAGGGTTTGTTGGCTACAATTTTAGGAGATCAAATCCCCAAACCCCTAAAAAAGCTGGATCCTGGGGGTGGTCACGCTTCTGGGGACCTACATGCATAAATATAAGTTTAGTACATGGTCTTAATGGTATGTTATTTATTTTAAAGATTTTACAAATCTTAAAGCAATATAGAATTGCTATGAATCATCATGATCCACTATGGTTTTGTGCAATAAAAAATAACTGAGTATGTATGTGCGCATGTATGATTGTGCATAAATATATGTGTATATTCAAATATATAATTATATGATATATAAAAGGAACAATTATTTAATACATACATATGTTTATTCTCAGCCATAGATTCTTTTTAAACAATATATTCCATTCTCCAATAATTCAAGATAAAAATGAATTTGTTCTAATGAACTTTTTTCAAAAAAGATACTCTTGACAAAGAGGTGAGAGACCAGAGGAGTAGAGTATAATACACATCTTCAGACATTCCCAGGCATTGCTATGTTTTGCTTAATTATATTTATGAGTTACAAAGAAAAACTAAAAAGAAGGAAAAATGAATTAGTGGATAGTGTTAGAGATACAACAAAAGGAAAACAATAAAACATTAAAAATACCCAGAAAGTTTTCCAACAGTTTTTATCAAAAACTTGCCCCAAAGACTTGGACCTTTGGGTTTATTGAATACTAAATTATTACGGTCATTTGCTATATGTATTATGATACACAATTTTGTTTACCTAATCTATCCCATCCTATTTCTTAACTAGTACCAGATTGTTCTGTATCACTTTAAAACATAGTTTGAGACCTGGTATGGCTAAGTCACTTTTCATTATGTTTTCCCCCATTGCTTCCCTTGATCATTTGTTTTCCAGATGAATTTTGTATTTTTTTTTCTAGATTTATTTTTAAAATGTTATAATAGCTTTATTGGTATGGTGCTGAATAAGTAGATTGTATTTAAATAGAATTGTCATTTCTATTATATTGCCTCACCCTACCCATGAGCAGTTAATATTTTCCTAATTATTTAGATCTGATTTTATTTGTGTGAAAAGTGTTTTGTCACTATATTTACATAGTTCTTGGATTTGTCTTGGAAGGTAGACTCCCAAGTATTTTATATTGTCTCCAGTTATTTTCTATGGAATTTCTATTTTTATCTCTTATTGTGGGACTTTATTGGTAATATATAGAAATGCCAATGGTCTATATGGATTTATTTTGTATTCTGCAACTTTGAAGTTGTTAATTATTTCACCTTGTTTTTTTAGTTGTCATCCTAGGATACTCTGAGTATCAGGTGCAAAGAGGGAAAGTTTTGTTTTCTTATTGCCTATCCTAATTCCTTCCATTTTTTCTTCTCTTATTGCTATAGTTAGCATCTCTAGAACAATATTGAATAAAAGTAGTGATAATGGGCATCATTATTTATTATTAATAAACTCATTCTTTGACAAAAACTTGTGGGAAAACTATGTCAGAAAATATGTATAAACTAACATCCCAAACCATATACCAAAATAAGATGAAAATGTATATATGATTTAAATATAAAGAGTGATAACATAAGCAAATTAGGAGAGCATGGGATCGTTTATTTGTCAACTACATGGACAAATGAAAATTTTAGGACTAAACAATATAGAGAGCCTTACAAAATATAAAACAGATAAATTTGATTATATAAAATTTAAAAAGTTTTTGCACAAACAAAATTGAAAAGAAAGCAGAACAACTGGGGCGGGAGAGATTTTACAGCAACTATCTTCGATAAAAGCCTCATTTCTAAAAAAAAATGTATAGAACTAAGCCAAATTTATAAGAATATAAATCATTCCCCAATTAATAAATGATCAAAGGATATGAAGAGGCAGTTTTAAGTTTAAGAAGTCAAAACAACTTATAATCATATGAAAAAGTGTTCAAAATCACTATTGATTAGAAATGCAAATTAAAACAATTCAGATAACATCTAATACTTATCATATTGGCTAATGGAAAAAGAAAATGATAAATATCAGAGAAGATGTGATAAAACTGGAACACTAATACATTGACGACAGACTTGTAAATTGATGATTGTAAAATGAAGATATATAAAACTGGGCATGCCCTTTGACCAATCAAAATTACTATTTCTACACCCCAAAGAGATCTAAATTTAAAAATGGAAAAGAACCTATTTGTACAAAAATATTTATAGTAGCTCTTTTTGTGGTGGGAAAGAATTGGAAGTTGAGAAGATGCCCATCATAATGTATGTATCATTAGCTAATGTTTGATGAACAACTGAGAATGGCTCAGCTAATCTCAGTAATAAAACGATCCAAGACAAATTCAAAGGACTCATGATGAAAAAATGTTATCTACCTCAAGAACAAGGATCAATGTCTCCAATGACATCAAAAAAGGGGAAGAAAGAATTTATTTGTATAAAAATATCTATAGCAGCTCTTTTGGTAGTGGCTAAAAATTGGAGGAAAAAGGAATCCCCATCAATTTGGGAATGGCTAAACAAGCTATAGTATATGATTGTAATGGGATATTACTATGCTTTAAGAAATGACAAGCAGGGTAATTTCAGAAATTACTTACATGAACTGGGGCATAATGAAATGAACGGAACCAGGAGAACATTGTATACAATAACTGCAATAGCATTTGATGAAGAATTGAGAAGGACTTAACTCTTCTCAGCAATTCAAAGATCCAAAAATATGTCAAAGGATTTAAGATGAAGGATACTATCCACCTCCAGGGAAAGAACTGATACTATTTGAATGCAAATTGAAACCTACTATTTTTCACTTTTTCTTCTTTTTTCTTTCATTCAAGTTTTCTTGAATAACTAATATATAAATAAATATACTCTATAACTAATATAACTAACTATAAAATAACTATATGGAAATGTTTTGCATAGTTACACATGTATAACAATAGCTGATTGCTTACCATCTCAGGGATATAGGAGGGGAAAAGAAGATGGAAAGGGGGACAGAATTTAGAACTCAAAACTTAAAAAAAATTTAAAAGGATATTAAAATTTGTTTTTACAAGTAATTCAGAAAAATGAAATATTATTAAAAATACACAGAAAAAAAAACAATTAAAATGGGGACACAAATTAAGAATTTTATTCCCACCTTGCTAAATTTCATGACTTAAAAAAACTTTTAAACTTAAAAAAAAATTAAAAAAAACTTTAAAAAACCAGTATATGACATAAATTGTGGTTTCATGTACAAATCAGCTTGGTTTTCTTTGTATATTGAAATATTCGAATCTTTTCATAATTGTTTTAAAAGATGGCTAGAAATACCATATAATAAATAAATTTAAGGTGCCTTGGTTCAACTAGCTATCCATAAAGCACAAGTTAGAAGTTCTTCAGCAGGTTTCAATTTCAAAAGAAGAGTCATCTAAATAATGAAAATCTTTGACAAAATGAGACATTTTAACTTTTTTTTAAGATTTGTGAAAAAATAAAAGAGCTTTATCTTAAACAGCCAACCTAGTACCAATTTATTGTCCAAAAGAATTCTTTAAAAATTCGATGTTATATAAATATCACTTGAGTTTGGAATGATTATATAACATGGGCCTAGTATGGCAAGAGCCTGGTATCATTCATCCTTACTTTTCTATTGCATCCCATGGCGCCCATTTCTAGAATCACACAATTTTCTAATATTGGAACAAAAAGAGTCTGGGTTACTGCTACTGTCCTAAAAACCAATAGGGACTCCCTTTGGCAATACATAAAAAGGTCAGAAATGGGATGAATATTCCAGAAAATGCCAAAAAAATGAGTCTCTATGCTTTTGACAAAAGGCAAATGGATTATTTACGCAAATGGAAAACTGAAACTGGCTAGTGGAATTTTCCAATCCCACACTAATGTAGGAAAATAATCCTTGGATACCAATTTGGCTAGAATAATCTCAATTCTATGTAACTCCATGAAAATAGCTTCAGTAACTGTTCCCATATTTATAGTGGAGTGTCTGTTGGCTAGGAACTCATGTTTCAGGACTTAGGTCATCCTGGGTCTCACTTTCCTGATTGCCCATATAATGTCAGAACTCATTGGGAAATTAATGTTAACTAAAGCAAATGGTAGGAAGAATCTAGATATGTTTGGATTAGATCTTTTTTTTTTTTTAACTTAAGTCCTTCTCCTACCTAAAATGTCCTAGTTTGTAAGTTGCCCGATTATTTTTTTTTATGATCTAGCTTTTAGCCATTAACATAGTGTGATAAATGTTTGTTGACTGATTTTAGTTAAAGGCAATGTTCAAAGAAACTTTTGAGCTAGAATGAGTAATAAAAGATTGGGGATAATAGGACTTAAGTATGAAAGGGATTCTAGAAGGTATAAAGACTAAATAGTTTCTAAATTCTCTAGAATCTTGTCAATTCTTTCATTTTACAAATGAGGAGGAGTCTCACAGATGAGGACAGAAAAAGGAAAACGATTTTCCTAAAGCAAAACAGATAGTAAATAGGAGAATCAGGAAATGAATCCATGAATCTAGATCCACTGGTTTTAATACCACATTATAATCCAACTCTTAGTTTTTATAGGTGAAGAAACAGAGATTAAATGACAATCAAAGTAACAGCAGGCTAAGAGACTCCAGTATACTGTTTCTACATACTTGAGATATACTTTTTATTTTCCTTTTCAACTGCCACCAAAAACAATCCATTAGTAATAGAATCCCATTTTAATGCAGTTCATTATTATATGGTTAATTTATTTAAGTGAATGCAGTAAGAACTTATTGTGGCATAGTTTATCACAGAAAGGAAGTTATCATAGTATCATGGACTTAGAACTAAAAAAGAACCTTAAAGATAATCAGTCTTCAGAAGGGACTAGAATGAAGAAAGAGATAGTAACAGAATGTGTCAGTGGAATGTGAGATGAGGATAGAAAGGAAGTTCTTGGCAGACAACAGATCAGATATTTTTAGTGAAGTATAAAGTGAGGTCCTGGGCTAAGAAAGTGGGAGAATGGAAATTTGAAAAACAACCATAAGATTTGATAGATGAATAATCTGAGGCCCAAAGAGATAAATCGTCACATAAGGAGTAGTAGCATTAAATTTTTCGTTTGTATCCCCAGAACTTATAAAATTGACTGGAACATAATAGGTGTTTAGTAAATGTTAGTTAACTAATGACTAGCAGAGCTGGGACTTAAACCCAAAATCCCTGATTTTAAATCTAATGTCCTCTTAAGTCTAAGAGCTATACATCCTTACATTCTTATGTGACATGGCCTCAAAAGCAGGTGTTAAACCTGTCCTGATACCAGCATTTAAAAAATGTTCCATTGTAGGATTTTGCCATCTAAGATGGCACTCCAGTGACATCAGCATACACTGTGATGTCACATATCTAACCTCTGTTCCCTTTCTTAAATGTCACACATGCACACACAAAAAAAAACAAAAAAAAAAACAAAAAAAACACCCAAACTATTAATTATCATTATTCTATCTCTGAAGTCTTCCAAGAAAGATCTCATTTCTGGGCCTCTCTCTGACATTAAAAAAAAAAAAATAAGATAACTAATTAAAGTTTCCTCTTGATCAGATGATTTCATTATTTTAATTAAGTATATCTATTGGACTATTGCTGTTGAACTATCTGACATCACAAACATTTTCTCTGTTCATTTAGAATTTTTAGTCATTTACTGTCTCTGGTATCAAAATTGGATTACTGGCAGATACCCCTTGTGGATTTTTTTCCATTCAATTTAGTAGCTTATTCATATTTTGTCTTTTTTTTCATTATTCTTGAGTGGTCTACCAGTACAATTTGCAAAAGAATGTTTTGAAAGGAATAAAAAGTGAATTTCAGGAGGCTTTCCATAGCAAATATTTTGAGCTTCAAAATTTGGTTCTTGTCATACTTTCCCTCCAGGGTTTCCATGGAGCCATGACTTCCTGTCTGGGAACTCACTTCACTGATTCAAACCATAATCCTTCCTCATGTCAGAAGATAATCATTACAAGTTTATGGCATCATAGAATCACAAAACTAGAGCAAAAGGTCATCTGGTCCCATTTGATCATTTACAAACAAGACCAAGGTTCATGTAGACTAAGTGATTCATCCAAAACCACTAAAAAAAATAAATAAGGGAGCTGAGATTTGAACCCAAATTCTATCATTCTAAAACCAATCATTGTTCCATTGTACCATGCTGCCTTCCTAACAAGTTTTACAAAAAAAAAAAAAAATCAATAACCAAAAACACCTGGCAACTGGACTTCTGGGAATAGGCTTTTCAAAAACTAATTAGCCTGATTCTCAGATAACAGACATATAGTACATTTTGGACAAGAAAGATTCTAGATTGAGAAGAGATGGATTCAAATTCTATCTCTGTCTTCCTAAGTGACCTTGGACAAGTTCCTTGTCCTGTCTGGGATTCAATTTCCTCCTCTACTCTGGATATAAGATTATGATTATTTATTGGGTCTAGCTTTGAGCCCATAAAGGAAATATTTGCCAGTTTAACAAAAGGTTTTGCATCCTCAGAATTAGTTAAGTGATGAATTGAGTTACTCTGACCTCAGATACATAGTCCAACACATATCTGACTGAGAATCTTCTTTACTGTATCCATAAGTGGCACTCAAGTTTCTGCAGGTCTGGGAATCATTTGCTTAGAAGTAATAGTTGAATCCATTAGAGCTGATGAAGTCAACAAACAAGAGAATATGAATTTTAAAAAAAGAAGATGGTCCAGGACAAAACCTTGGAGCACATTCACAGTTAGACAAGATTAAAGAGATGGAGGAGCAGTTGGTTAGGTAAGAAGAAAACAAATCCTTATCTACTGGCTTCTCTTCTGAGAAGCCAGTAGATAAAGATTGAATAATAAAGAAAGAGAGAAGATGTAAACAGAAGCAAATCTGCTGGAGAAGACAGGAGGAAATGAGGTCAGTTTGCATGTTGTTTGCATGTAGATGAATAGTTGGTCTTGGAAAATAAAAATGTTATCACTTCATTAGAGACTAAAGTGAAGAAAGAGATGGAACACATCGGAGGGCTGTAACAGAAGAAGAATGAAAGAGTTCTTGGCAGAGAACAGATCAATATTTTTGTTGAAGTATTAAATGAGGCCCTCAACTGAGAATGTGGGAGTAGAATGCTTAAGAAGCAACCATTAGTTTTGTAATAGCTACTGTGGTGAATGGAAGAGAAAATTGAGCAGGGAAGTATAGAAAAATTACCATGTTGCCATTGGATAATGTAAATCTGTAATGGATATATGGTAAAATCTTACGATCCAATGATCATCCTCCCAAAGCCTAACATAAACCCTAGAGGTCAAAATAGGCATTTATTAAATGTTTATCATATCTTTTGATTCTTAAATCAGTCTTCCTTCTGCTATACAATGGCGCCTTCCCAAGACTTATTTGTATCTATTTTTTGAGGACTAGCCCAGGTAAGATAAACCAACTTTCTTCCCATCTTGCAGAATGATGAATTTTGCTAGGTCACCACAACTTTGAAAGACCATGTGCCAAATGATAGAAAGATAATAATCCCTCCACATAATTTATTAATCAGCAAAAGAAGGACTCCATCAATGAAAGCACAGATTCTTGAAATTGAAAGACGTCAGAAAGCATCTTCTCTACCAAAATCTTTCTCACCCAACTAATATAATGACCAAAATTCTACTATTAGTGATTGATTCTGTCATGGGCAGTTCCCTTTTAAGACACAAACTTACTTCAAGGAAAAACATATGGACAAGTTCTTACATTCTTAAGGTCTCAGCTTTCTCATATATAAAATAAGAGGGTTGAGCTCAATGACCTCTAAAATTCATTTTAGTTCTAAGTCATTCTATGAACTAATGACTCCCAATGGAAATCCCAGGGCTTTAGTGTTTGATCCTTTTCTAAGACACCTCTGTGACATAACAAAACAAAATAACATGACATAAACACTGGACTCGCTCAAGTCCTAGAATTGACATTTACTTGCTGTTTTATTATGGGCAGGCCAGTTTCCTGAAATATAAAGTAGGAATAACACTTACATGGCCAGTCTTATAGGAAGGAAAGTACTTTGAAATGCTGAAGTGATAGATAATCTGAGTTATTATTTTCTTAGCAACAAAAGAGATTTGGAAAAGTGAAAGTTACAGGGTTTAGGGAGAGGAGATAATAAATGCTGAAAGGGATGCAAAGGCCCACAAAAATTGAGGACTAATGATAAACTTCTCCATCTCACAATTTGGGGATCAAGTTCTACTTGTGATCCCTCCTACCCAAAATTGAGGTTGGGGAGAGGTAAGAGTAAAGAGGTGAAACTTAAGTCACACAATTTTGTAATTTGCCAGTAACTATTTATTAGTGACTATGCTACTTTAATATTTCAATATTATAGTCAAATTTTATGTTCTCATTTACATGGAAATTATAATCAATGGTATAGATCTAAACCTATCCCCTTCTACCAACTGAGTAATTTTTGTCCACATTTTCACAATAGACCTTCATAGAGGAGCTACATAAGACATTTAGGGTCAGATTTCTTTTTTTAACATAAATAGTCAAAAGTCATTTGTAGTTATGTTCCTATTTTGTCCATAGCAAAGTTAAGTATCTTGGCCAAGTAATAAAGTCAAGAAGACATTTGAAGACAAGGAGACAATTTGAAATCTCAACTCCAATTTGTTTACTCAGTCAATAAACACTAGGAGAGTCCCCACCAAATATGTGATTTGGAAGAAACACAGAGTAAGAAGTAGCTCTGGTATTTACTTTTACAGAATTTGCTAATCAAATAGACAAATAAGGCAGATAGATCAAATTACAGATAAACATAGACAAATCAGTACTTTCTCTCTTGACACTGCTTTGCATATACTTGAACTAGTTTATTTGTATGTGTTGTTTCACCTCAAGAAGTTCCTTGAAGGTAAAGACTCTTATTTTGGTATTATTATGCTCTTAGGATCTAGCACTGTGCCTGGCCCACAGTCAACACCTAATAAATGTTTGTTGAACAGAATTAAAGAAAAAGTATGTACACAACTCATTACAATTGTGTACAAAGGCCAAGGGAATCTCCGGAATAATCAAAGCCAGGTGGGATTAGTCTGGGAAGACTTCTTAGAGTAATCAACTCTTCTATTATGTTCTGGAAGAAGGAAAATACATAGATAACTAAGGAGAGATTGGGTAAACTGAGGACAGGGGCAGGACAAGATTTGTTCTTATAGGTGTTCAATCTAGTTAATGTGCTTCTTTATGATGAGGTAAGCCTTCATTATAAAGGTGTGTCAGTACAAAGTGCTGTCACTCAAAACAAACCCTGAGAAATTCCAAAGCCTAATGAGCATGTTTTAATGGGAAGAAGGAATAAAATAAGTTCACTCTGGAATTAGGTAAAGAATCCCAAAAGACACACTAATCATCACAGAACCAATTACACCTACATTTGAGGACAGAGAAGGAGGGGGAGCAGGGAAGAACCAGAAATCAAAATGTCTTCATAAGAAAATGATGATAAAAATCTAAGGGAGAAAGACTCTCCAAAGAAGTGAAAAAGCAAACTTTAAAAAAAAAAAAGCTCAAGACAGCCAATTTTTCAATTCTATGGAGAATTTTACTCTTCTAAGCATTCATTCTTTCAATAAATATTTATTTTGAATCTATTGGGTACAAAGCACTATACGTGGTGCTAATCTTGTTATATTGTCATTCATCCTCATAAATCCTCAGAGATAAGTCAACCAAGTAGTTTCATGTCTATTTTATAAAAGAGGGAACTGAAACCTAGAGAAGTTAACTGACATGATTTATATCTGAGTTAGGAAAAATCAAGCTTCCTGATTCTGAGTTCAATAGTCTATCCGATGAGGCAATTAGTAACAGAAATTAGAGTATTGTAATAAAGATACTCAATAAATGATTAAATTAAGAGTGGTTGAAATGAACGATATTTAAAATGGTCCCCTTGGATTTAGATATATATTTAATAAGAATAGTAGGGAAGAACAATGAGTTAAAAAAGAAGCAATGTCAACCATTTCCTCCTGGATCACTCCCTTGTCATGGCATGACTTGTATAGCTTCATGAAACTTTGAGCTGTGCTGTACAGGGTTATCTAAGATGGATAGTTCATAGTGAAGAGTTCTGGTAAAAAGTAATCTGTTTGAGAAGGAAGTGGCAAACCACTCTAGCATTTTTGCCAAGAAAACCCCATGTACAGTATTTAAATGATAAAAATTATGACACCCAGAAAATGAGTTCCTCAGGTCCAAAAGTATCCAACACACTACTCAAGAAGAGTAAAGAACAACTACAAGTAGCTCTAGTATAAACAAAGTAACTATGTCACAGCTGAAAGGAAGCTCAGCTGCAGATATGTTTGGCAACAAAAGGAAAATCTGATTCTGTAAAGAACAATATTGTCTAGGAACCTGACATATAAGATCTATGAACCAAGGTAAACTGAATGTGGTCAAACAGGAAAATGGAAAGATTAAATATCAACAGTGTGGGTGTCTGAACTTAAATAGACAGGAATGGGTGAATTTAATTCAGATGATCACTACATATACTACTTTAGGCAAGAATCTCTTAGAAGAAGTGGATTACTCTTCATAGTCAATAAAAGGCTGAGAAAAGCAGTACTGAAGAATAATCTCAAAAATGACAGAATAATATCTGTTTGAGTCCAAGGCAAACAGTTCAACATCCAAAGGCTACACTCAAACAACAGATGCTAAAGAAGCTGAAGTTGATCAATTTCTCACAGATGTTAATCTACAGCATTTTCCTGGATGACCAAAAAAACTCATCAAAGTTTCCATAGGGAAAAAAGGAACTGGAAGATTACATTAACATCTAGATGATACAAGCAGTAGGTAATTTGAATAACATACTGACCGCAAAAAAAAAAAAAAAAAAAAAAAAAAAAAAAAAAAAAAAAAAGTAGGAAATAATGTGGAAAATAAAAATATATTACAAATTTTAGATCCTTTTAATCAGAAATTGAAAGCAAAAATAAAAATCTTTTACAATGGAAGTGAAAACAGTGTAAACAACAGAATAATTCAACTGCAATAAAAAATGTTAATGCGGAGGTATAAGAAGCAAAGAAATTAGAGGAAAAAGAGAACCCACTAAAAAGGATATGGAAAATTTGGGGCCATCTTCATGGCTTCAAGAAGCCCAACAAGATAAAAATGCAAGTTAGATCAAATGAGAAATAGATGAGAAGTGACTGAAATTATGGTTCTCAGAATATCTGGAAAGAAATCAGGGCCAGAATAAGGTCCATATTTATTTTCCACAGATACTTCACAGTGGCCTATCAATTAATAGCAAAGTTTTTTACTCAGCTTCCTCTCACACAAGCCTGAGTCTATGTATCTTTGTAAGAAACTATCCACACCAAAAGGTAGGAACACAAGGGATCTCTCTAAATATAGGCCAATTGAATGTTTATGTACTTTATAAAAAGTATTTGTGGCGTATATGACACACACACACAAATATATACACACAATATACTTTCATATATGAATAAATATATATATACATAAACATACATACACATATTTTGATCATTTGTTTAGAAAGAAAACCAATGACATCAGATCATGATGTCTTGACACGTGTAGGAATTGGATTTTTAAGTGAGGCAAAGTTGCACAAAGTCATCTGGCAAAGGATGAGGATGCAGAAAATGACCTTGTCTTCAATGTCAGACTGACTTCTAAGTGCTTCAGTCACCTTTGTGGCTGAGAGAACAAATTGTTCTCATATGTCCATTGTCAGGGGAAGTCTTCACATGCTTGGAGTAGACACCCCCTAACTCACCCACAGGTTTGAGGTACATCATCTCCTGAGATGGTTTTACTGGGATGTGGCCACTACACATGCCAAAACTTCTTGGAGTCATAAGTGAGAGTTGGGTGGCAAGTGAACACTAAAAATGGATGAGCAGCACTGAAAAGAATTAGCAAGCCCTCCCACCAAAAGTGCTAATCCTCTTTGAACACACCCTATACTCCATGTAGACACGCAAGTTTTATACATACATACATATATGAAAACTATATGCTGACAGAGGAGAAAAAGGTTTGGATCAAAAAATCTCAATAATCAACATATATATAAAAATCAATTTATTGTCTATTTGGTGATTATTAAGCAAGCCACTTGAAGCCTAATAATATGTCTTATTCCATTATTAATCCTCACACAGCACATAACTCAGTTCTGTACTATACAGTTTGTTCATAAATAATAACTAATAAAATAGGCCTAAACATAGCAAGATCATTGGTATTTGGTGTCTACAATGGAAAATAGTTCTCTCTAAAATATGTTACCAACACAATAATGTCAACAGCAATTAACATAAAATATGGCATTTTTCAGAGATACAGTTTAGGTCCATTATGGTTAGTTGTGTTTAGCTTTGAAGCCATCATCATCTCCTCTAAACAGAACTAAGTACAACTTCCAATTTAAAGAATCAGTCAGAATATAATGTACATGGATGGCATTAAGCTAATATGACTCCATTGAAAAACACATTAACCAGGATCTTAATCTCATGACATCTGATTCAATGCTATCAAAATGTAAGTTGGATTCAATAAGTACAAAATTCTTAACATATATCAAGAAAAAATAGAAACTTAAGTCTAGAGTTGTATCAAGAAGTAAATTTGAACCAAAATATAAAAGGCAATACTTAAAAATACCTTAGTATCCTCCAGGCAATAATACTGAGTATAAAGTTATCAAGGAGAAAGCTATGCATATACCCCCCCACACACACATATGTATTAAGACATTACCATCCTAAAATCAAAATTCAGTGGAAAAAAACTATTTAAAGAAATTAATACCTTCTGAAACTATCTTAATATATACTTTTGTAATTATATAATGATTCAAAAGAGTTTGGAAAGCATCCTAACAAAAATTCAAATGATATTAACAAGTTATAGAACCCATAAATCTAAATTTATAGCTATAATCAAAGCTTCATATATAATCAAATACTTCCCCACCAAAAAGAAGGAAGAGAATTGATAGAACTTTCTCTAAGCAAATGATAAACTGGTCAAAAACTGACAAAAAATATTTTTGGATAAAGCAGATATCACCTGACAATACAAATAAATCCATCAATTTATCAACTGTGACTGAACATGGTTTACCCCTATCTGGAGCCAATCAAATAAATAAGATCCAAGAGTGGAATCAAAAAGCCCTCCATGGATAATACCCACATCAATATAGTCATGTTAAACAAAAGTGGTGAACAAATGGCCAAAACATGAGAATTTATTCATTGAAATAGAGGAGTTTATGATGTCAATATGGAATCTAGATTAATTAATAAATGCAGATTATATAAAGAAAGAATAGAAATTGTGTAACATCATTTAGTTTTAAAATTTTAACACCAAATGAATATCTAGGAAGGTATGACTGAGCTTCTACATTTACACATCAAAAGCTCCTTATCTTTCAAGACTTGACATGACAAATCTCCATACTACAAACACAGACATCAAAATATCTTTGTTAAATCAAAACAATAAATTGTTCTCGAACAAGTGCATTATCACAGATGAAACTATTGCCCACAATTACATAGATATAATCTTTAATGTAGCAATATCAAATACTCACTATCTCTCAACTACATGAAATTAAAAGCCTTTAAATATAGAATATTAGAAGAAATCAAAATTATGTGGGAACAAGATAAAGTACATATCATCTTTATCATCCTATCAGTTCCTGGAGTTCTACCAAAGATGCTTTTAGTGAACCTGCATAAGATGAACTTGTATCCCAATAATGTTTTCAACTGCAAGAAGTAATTTCATGTTTTTTGCAACAGTTCCTAAAACATTAAATGTAAAAAAAAAAATAGCAGAATGACAACTTGTTCTATGATCATTTCTATCTGAATGCCACTAAACAAGATTATAAGAATAACATAATTAGTAATAGTGATGATGATGATACTAAGTGTTTTGAAGTTTGCAAAGTTTGTGGAAAAAATAAATCAAATCGTTCAATTTTACTCCCCTTATAACTGAGAATGTATTCATATCTATTTTCATATTTATTAATATAATGAATATAAATATTTATATTTATTAAGTGGCCAGGAGACATTTTTAAAATATAAAATACAGTGTTTGCCCTCCAAGAGCTTACAATCTAGTTAGAAGGAAAGACACACACATAAGAATCAATGAAATGTGAATCACAGAACCACAATATGTTAGAGATCAAAAAGTTTTGGAAATGTATTAGTTCAGTCTTCTCATTTTGTATCTAATAAATTGAAGAAAGAGTAAAAATGACAAGATCACAGTGAATTTCTCAGTTCCTATAAGAGACAGGGAAAAGGGGAAGGAATGAGCATTTATATAATATCCACTATGTGCTAAGCATTGTGCCACACATTTCATATAGATTATCTCATTTGATCCTTGCAACAACCAGACGAGATAGATGCTATGATTATCCTCATTTTACAATTAAGGATACCAAAGTAAACAGAGGATAAGTGACTTGTCCAACCTCAACAGGTAAAAAGTATCTGAGATCTAATTTGTACTCAGATCTTTCTGATTCCAGACCCAGTGCTTTCTCTATTATACTATCTAACCTAATCTAGGGGTCTCAAAAACCCAATAAGACAGAAGCATCTTGAGAGGAAGGACAATCTCATTTTTAAGTACTTACGACTCTAACTTGGTGCCTTGCACAAATATTCAAGTAGATCTATAAATTCAATGACTTAGATGAAACTCCAGTGATGCAAATCACAGTTCTTTGTGCTTGTATAACTTTCTAGTTTTGTCCTTTTCCTCCTATAATTTAACCCCTGCCTTCCTCACCTTCTCCTGACATCAAAAGGTCATTAATGAAGCCCTAGAACTCAAAAAATAACTATAATCATAACCAATCTATCTCCTTTTTCTGTCATGTATTTTCCTGATGACATCCTTTATTATCTATCCATGTATGTGTATTTGTGAGTATCTAACTATTTTCAATTGAGCTGGAATGGTCCTAAATATTTCTCTCAATTTGGGCAAGGACTATCCAATTATTTTCATATAAACATGGGCAAACAAAATGGAATTAAGAAATTTTGTGTGCTTAAGATTTCAGAAAAGTAGTTAATGAAATCATATTGAGTACTGAGTTTTTTTTTTTCACTATGTGAAAACAGAAAAGTAAAACAAAAATTACTTTGAACCATCATAATACCTACCATCCAAAAGAAAGAGGAACAATTATATTTCAAAGAGGCAAGCTCAAAACATGACTAACATCTTACTAGTAGCCAAATTGTTATCTAGGTGTTGAATGCTTCCAAAACTATAGCATTGCATCTCTCCCTGCCAAGGAACAAGTTCAGGTCTGTGCAGTTAGACTTCTTCAGTTGACTTAACCTGAGAAAATCAGCCATGACAACAGAGGATTCGCCGCATGGAGCATCTGAGCTGCCCGGATCAGTTTAAGGATATCAAAGGCAGTCAGTAGCTCCAGCTAACACAAGCACAGGAGTAATGGCATTTTGATATTTAAGCCTTACACATTCTTCAAACCTCAATCACAACTCTTGGCATTGTCACAGCCAAGCAGAAATGTGGATGAAAGCATCTGTCATTCTGCAGCAAGGCTCATCTTTCAAACACCCGTACCTGATTTCCAAACTCTCACCTGTACAGTCCAATAGGTAGAACCTGTGTGAAGCTCTCACTCCCCACCTCAGATAAGCCTGTCATCAAAGAGAAGGCAGGGGAAAAAAGAGACCATTGTAACATTAATGTCATAGCTGACAGAGGTTGCAGCTTAAAACTGTTTCATTCTGCATGAATCAAATAGAAATCTGGTGAGAGGACAAAAGTTATCACTGTAACTAGGTTCCAGTATGAAAAGGCCACCTGTTGGGATGTCACCACACTTGAGCCATCAGTTGTATCTGAAGTCAAACAATTGAGGAAGAATGAATTAAATGCTCAATATTAAATTAGTTTAACTGATGGTGCACAGAGACTTGAGTGGAATATTTGGTGACATGCATAGATGACCATCTATCTGCTATGATGTGAATAGTAACAATGAAAGGAACCTCTGCCCTAAATTTATCTCCTGAAGTTTTCCCATTAGAATTAATTAACTTCAAGTTAAGGAATTATCTACAGGTGGCCTCTGTTTAAGAGCAAACTGGCTTTGGAATGGTGTCAGTGTGATCACTAACAATTTTGTATGAATTAATTCATCATCCTACACAGCAAGGTCCTGAGGGATTGGGACACTAACAGAGAAATTTGATAGCACAAGAAAAGAACAGACTTAGAAAGTAGGGTCTTACCTACAAAGGAAAAAGGAAATCCATATGAGAGCAATAGAATGAAAGAAGAATGAAGTTTTAAAAAGAGAGAGACTGGGCCAGCTAGTTGGTGTAGTGGATAGAGTACTAGCCAAGTTCAAATCTGGTCTCAGCCACTTAACACTTCCTGGCTGTGTGACCCTGGGCAAGTCATTTAACTACAATTGCCTCAGCAAAAAAAAAAAGAGAGAGAGAGAGGACCAGGGTTGTAGAGAATAGAGATAGAAGAGATAGACTTTGTCTAACTTAGGTTTCCAACCAAGCCTAGGATATTTAGTACACTACTGTATAAGCAAAAGAAGACTACAAATTGGTGAAGAGAATGCTGATATAATGCTTACTTACATTTATGTTGGAGTTAGTATAAAAGATTGGGAGAGGAAAGACATTCTTTTCTTTAAGAAAGTCATGTATGCTTCCAAGCACTCTTGGGGACTTTCTCCAGAGAGAAAGAATAAATGTAGAAGCAACAAACACATAGGGAAAGCCAACTCCTCATTATGTCCCTAATTTCCAGTTTACTTCCCCAAAAATTTTAGAGAGTATTCCCTTAGGTGAAAATCAAACTAAGGTTTTTCTCTTGGTGTGAGCTGACATATCTCATTCCCAGTGTGGGGAAAAAGCCTATTCATTCTCTCCATCTTCTGGTAAATTCTTCATATAACTTGTTCAATTGTTGTTTACTTGGATAAATGGGTTTACTCACAATTTACTACTTTTGTGTACCAAGAGTTTGATGGGAAGGGGTCAAGATCGTTGGTCAAAGTATGGGGCAACACTTCTCCCCTTAAGGGATAGCAACCACCAAAGCAACTTTAATCTGAGCCAAAATCATGTCCTTAAAGAAGCAATATTTAGAGGATTATAAAGAGAGAAATTCTAATCTAATATTCCTCTCAGAGAATGGAATAAAGATCCTTCTATTTTCAAGATAGGAAACAGTCTCCTTTGTTAAGGGGTGGACTCAGTTTCAGAGATCTCAATCATTGCTTCTCACACTGCTACAGTATGGTGTAGACATATGGATAAACATATCTTAAGTGTATCCACACATCTACTTTATAATTTTGATGCACCTTACATTTACTTTATCATTTTGATGTGTTAACTCTAGTTATTCATTGGTACATCTTAAACTAGTTTTTGACACTGCTGCTACAAAAATACAATCACAAAGAGTAAAATAAGTATATTTCTAATTCAAAGATTTTATTTTTTTTAAAAAGGCTACAGTTAGTTGTAAAATATTTATTAAGTACTTACTATGTGCCAGGAACTATTCTAAGTGCTGGGTATCCAAAGGCCAAAAAAAAAAAAAACCCAAATCTATAATCCTGCCAACCATAAGACATGAAAGCACTAGTCATATTCTAAGGGAGAAATCTTTCCAACAAGATGATAGGTGCAGCTATGAAAGCATCTATCTAGTATCAGAGTTTTCCAGATACAGCTATATTCCAGAGAATTACAGATGAAATTAAATTCATGAATGGAGGTGTATTTTGTGGAGTATACATTCACATGTGTCTGTATGTGAGTGTTGAAGAGACTAGTCTGTTAACTGATTTTTATTAAAGGAGAATGTTACAATATATAATTAATATTATATTACTTGTCTTCTTAATGGCAAACAGAGAAACAGGAGGGAGGGATAGAATTTGGAACTCAGAATGTTTAAAAATGAATGTTAAAAATAAATGAAAAGAATTAAAGTAAAAACAGTTCTAACTTGGAGTGGAAAACCAAAAAAAATTACAAATAAAAAGTAGGAGAGAAGAAAGAATATTGATAGGATTTTTTCCCCTGAGATTTGCAAGAAATTGATAGGTTTATTTTAATAGTAGCTATATATACAGGCCTGGAGTTAATCTTTTTGCTAAGAATAATCATACAGATAGTGGAAATGGAAAATTGGTTCAATAGTGCCCTGAGAAAAACTGAAAAGTAAAATTTGTCTTTGGTGTCTTCTCATTTTCTTTTCACTTTTTAATACAATAAAAGACCTAAGTCATAGGTAACTATGGCAATGAGCCAGTCCAAGAGGGAACTGGATTGTTGGTCAAAAGGTGTCCATTGGAAAAATTAATTATCACCAAAATTTTTTATATAATTATTACAAAATATTTCATAATTATCAGAACATTTCCAAAATCAGAGTTTAGTGAATGAAGTAATAAATGTAGATTGGTCTACTTTGATTTATGGGAGAAAGCATCATTGAGTGCTGCCCACTTTTTGAAAACACTACTTTTCAGATCTGATGGCTAAGATGATTGCAGATTTCTTTCGATTCTTAGCTGCTGAAACAGAAGATAATACATTCAAAGGAAATACATGTATCATGTGATTAAAGATAAACCAAGTCTTCAGAATCAAAGAAGAAAATGGTCAATAAGTTAGATGAAGAAACTCAAAAAAATCTATCTAAAAAATGAAAGTGTGAAACATTATTTTATCAGTGTTTTGGTTCTCTACTTCATGCTGGCTAAAAGACTTGACTAAGATATGTTGCTATGGCAGGATAAAATTGTCTCTAATTGCTGGACCAGTGAATCAGAAGACCTCAAATCTAACTTCCTTTCCATTTGAGAGATTGTTCCTTCTCACACAAGAATGTAAACTTCATGAAAATATGGGCTGTTTCATTTCTTAGTTTTTATCTCTAGCTTCTATAGAAGTGGTTGGTACATCACTAGACAGTCAAGTGATAGCTGAATAAATACTGAAAAAAAATGATTCAGGTAATTTCTTTTCTTAAAATTCTAAATGTAACACCAAATAAAATAACTATTTCTCTGTACAAAGAACAAAAAATAAAGAGAAGTTCACATATAGCTGTCAATCTGAATCATGTACAGATTACTTCTTCTTTCTGGTTTATAACAATTTCAATATGTTTTTTCAAACCAGTCTTGCTTGCCTCTGTTTTCTGCTGAACTTCCTTCTGCTAGCTTATGTATATTTTCAAAGCTTCAATGACTCTCTTCTTATTTTTTCCCATTTGGTAACTCTATGGCTACCCTCTTCTTTCTCCTTCCCCAAATTGAAAGAAAAACAAAAGAGTTGCCTAAAATATGCATAATTAAGCAGAACAAATACCCGACATTGACCATGTTCAAAAATGTAAACCTTATTCTGCACCTTGACTTTAGCACCTCATCATTAGGTAGTGGATGGCCTAGTTGTGTGGAATTAGGGTTGATCATTGCATTGATCATAGTTGTTAATACTTTCTTAATATTTTTCTTTACAATGTTATGATTATTTTATAAACTGCCCTGCAGATTCTGTTCATTTCATTCTGCATTACAGACTGCATATAAGTCTTCTCAGGTTTATCCAAAAGTGTCCCTTTCATCATTTCATAAAGTGTAATAATATTCCATTACATTCATCATAATTAGGTCAGCCATTTCCCAACTACGTTCTTTAGATTCCAGTTATTTTTCTACTACAAAAGTTACTATAAATATTTTTATACACATGGGTCCTTTTTCTCTTTGAGTGATCCTCACTCAGAGGTGGTTTGGAGGTATTCCTCAGATTGAAGTTATATTTGACAATGATACAAATGACATCCTCAATGTTTTTGCTATAAGAGCATAGGCAAGGAGAACAAAATTATCACCAACGACAAAAGTCATCTGAACAAAGAAGACATTGAGCATACGGACCAGAAGCTGAGAAATACAAGGCTGAGGATGAAAAGCGGAAAGACAAGGTGTTTTTCAAAAAAATTCTCTTAAATGTTATGCTTTCAATATGAAGACTACTATAGAAGGTGAAAAAATGTAAAGCAAAATTGGTGATGGAAACAAACAGAAAATCCTTGACAAATATAGTGAAATAATCAACTGGATGGATAAGATCCACACTGCTGAGAAAGAAGAATTCAAGTATCAGCAGAAAGAATTGGAGAAGGTCCACAACTCCATCTAAGCTGAAACCAGAGTGCAGGGACAAGTCAGAAGGGATATGCCATGGTGTGTTCCCAGGGGGTGGAGCAGCCCTTTCTAGAGGTGCTTCTTTCAGACTCACCATTGAAGACTAAATGCACCAGAAGAAAGAGCTTTCCAAAAACTTTTCACACAGCTTTCCAAAAATTGAAGAACTCAAATTTGTAGCCAAGGCAGTAGCAGTTTAAAAGTAACATTTAAACTACTGTGTAAATCTGGGCATTCTGAATACTTGAGTATGTGCAAAGGAAGAGAAATGAAAACATTGTACTTTATCAGTACTGTAAACAAGCAGAATTGAAATTTTTGTTCTAGAGAGCAGAAAGCTGGGAAATGACTTTACAGTGTCTCTGATAAAGGCCTAATTTATCAAATATATAGAAAACAAAGTCAGACTTATAAGAATACAAGTCATTCCCCAATGAGACAAAGGATATGAACAAGATGTTTTCAGATGAAGAAAACAAGGCTATCTATAGGTATATAAAGACGTGCTCTAAATTACCTTTGATTAGAAAAATGCAAATTAAAACACCTCTGAAATGCCATCTCACATCTATCAGATTGGCTAAGAAGACAAAAAAGGAAAGTGGCAGATTTTTGAGAAGATATGGGAAAAGTGAGACACTAATGCACTGTTAGTGGAATTGTGAACAATCCAACCATTCTGGAGAGCAATTTGCAATTATGTCAAAAGGGCAACCAAACTGTGTATACCCTCTGATCCAATAATGTCATTATTCTCTATTAGGACTATATCCCAAAGAGACCATTAAAAAGGGGGAAGGACTGACATGCAAAAACATTTATAGCAGCCCTTTATGTGATGGCAAAATAATGGAAATTGAAGAAACTGCCTATCATTTGGAAAAAGGATGAACAAGCTGTGGTATATTAATGGAATGGAATGGAAATGTAATGGAATGTAATGGAATTGTTCAATAAGCAATAATAAACAGACTACCTTAAAGGATTTGTACAAACTGATATCTTAAAGTAAAATGAACAGAACCAGGAAAACATTATACACAATATCAACAACACTGTGTGATGATCAATTATGAATGACAACTCTTCTCAGCATTATAAAGATCCAAGACAAATACAAAACCCTCACAAAAGAAAATGCTATCCATATCCATGTAAAGAACTTAGAGACTCTGAATGCAGATTCGAGTATTTTTAAACTTATTTTTTTACTTTATTCTTTCTCATTTTTTCCTTTTCTTATGTTTCTTTTCTCTTAATTGTGACTAATATGAAAATATGTTCTACATGATAGCACATGTATAAATTTCCATCTTTGGAAGAGAGGAGGAAAGGGAAGAAGGGAGAAAAATTTGGAACTCAATATCTTGTAAAAAATGAACGATAAAAATTTCTTACAGTGTAACTAGGGGAAAATACTATTTTAAAAAATAAAATAAAATTGGTACCATAAAAAGTACAATTTGCTGAACAAATTTTGCCACAGGTAACTCTGATCCTTATAACATTAACAGTGTTAATTTTGTATGTGCATTTTTTTTCAATTTTATATACTAAAAATGATCTATTTTATTTTTTGTGAATTTCTCATTCCCTTGTTTCTAAAAAAAATATCCTTCCTTGCTCCTCTAATTTATTATGTAATGTTATATATTTGTCACATATCTAATTGGAACTTATCTTGATATATAATTTGAGATAATTTCTTCCAAATTGCTTTCCAATTTTTGCAGCAGTTTTTTCAAACAGTAAGTCCCTACCTAGTACTTAAGATTTTGGGGTTTATCAAACATTGTGCTACAATTATTTGGGTTTTTTCCTACTTTGCTTCTTGGTCTGATCTATAGATCAACTTTTCTACTCTGTAAGACAGATTACCAGTTTGTAGAACAGTTTGATATCTGGTATTAGTCGCCCCTTCCATTCTACTTTTTTTTTAATTTCCTCAAAGATTCTTAATCTTTTTGTTCCTTCAGATGAATTTCATTTTTTTCCTAACTCAACATTACAATATCTTGATCGTTTGATTTACATGGCACTCTATAAGCAAATTAATTTAAATACTGTTATGGTTTTTATTATGTTGACATGATCCAACCATGAGCATTTAATATCTTTCCAATTACTCAAGTTCATTTTTGTTTCTTCAGAAAGTACTGTGTAATTTGTATTATTCACAGAATTCTTGAACATTTCAGTACACTGACTTCCAAGTATTCTATATACTCTATAGTTATTTTAAATTAAAGTTCCTCATTCTCTCTCTTCTGGATGGATTGGATTAGTAAGATACAAAAAGGTTGTTCATTTGTATGAGTTTAGTTTTATGTCTTGCTACTTTGAGAAAGTTATTGTTTCAATTAATTTGAAACTCTCTAGAGCTAAGTAGGCCATCATATCATCTGCCAAAAAAAAAATGTTTCTTCTTTGCCCATGCTTATTTCCTTAATTTCTTTTTTTTCTGCCTTATTGCTATAGAGAATTATTTAGAAAGAAAGGAATTAACTGTTCATTTCTATCATTCCATTTCTATCACTTTCAAATATTAATGGTGATAAGTAGATATTCTTATTTTATTCCATTCTTATTGGAAAAGATATCTAGCTTATACCCAATATATATAATGTTGACTTTTGGTTTACCATATCAAAAAAACTCCATCTACTCCTATACTTTTTAATGGTTTTAAACAGAGAAATGGATGTTGTATTTTATCAAAAGATATTTCTACAACATAATAATATGGTATTTTTTTGACATTGGGTAAATTATAAACATAATAGATCATATTAATAAAATCTTTTTCTGATGTTTAATGTTTTCATCAATATTTATATAGAATTTTGTTCTACATATTGCTTCTATTTTTGTCTCATGTTGGCTTAGGTACCCTCTGTGTTTTATCATAGAAAAGATTTGATAAGTACTCCTCTTCTTTCATGGTTTGCAAACTCTTCTTGAGTATGTTTGTGTGTTTGTATTTTTTTCCTTTTTTGTCTAATTCAGATGGAAGTAAGGTTCAAGTGACACCCGTGGCCCTTGGCTTTCCTTCAATATTTTCACAGTCTTCCTATTATATTAAGCCATAGTATGTACAGTGACCACATTCCAGTAAACCATCTCAACAGTTAGGCTAAACACAAATAGAGGTAACCAAAAAACCTCAAATCTATAGGCAACTTAGACAGGGTATCTTTTCCAAGTATGTGAAGACTATTCCCAGTCAAACAGGCATATAAACAACTTGTTCCAACAGCTATGAAGGCAATGGAAGCAGGCATTGTGGTGTGGCTTAGTGATTAGTGAGGCATAAGAGGAGCTAGGTGATGCACCAATCCTGGAGTCAGGAGGACCTGAGTTCAAATTTGGTATCAGACATTCAGACATTTGACATTTAGTAGCTGTGTGAACCTGGACAAATCATTTAACACCAACTGCCTCAGGGGAGGGAGGGAGGGAGGGAGGGAGGGAGGGAAGGAGGGAGAGAGAGAGAAAGAGAGAGAGAGAGAGAGAGAGAGAGAGAGAAAGAAACAGAGAGAAATGAGACCAAGGTCATCCACCATATCCTGGACATCACCAGATTTCTTGTCCTACCCCTGGACTTTAATGACTGAGGAAAAGTGAAGCTGATGACTTTTTGCATAACTTTGCCTTACTTAAATACAATGCACATTCAAGGTATCACCTTCTGTGTCACTGGTCCTCTTTGAAAGTGAAGGATAAACAACAAAGTCTTCCTATTGCTCATGCTGAAGATATGAAATTTGTCAGGTTGTACAAATAGCCTCTTCTTTCTTCTATTCAATTAATTTTTCCCTTCCTTCTTTCTTTTATTAAGATCATAAGATAGCAAGAAACAAAAATAAACACATATTAATTAACAATCTTTCTGTATATAACAAACATAGGAAAACAATTCTGAATCCTTTTATTTAAATCCTTCTTTGACCTTTGATTGATAGTAAAGTTATTGTATTTCCTTTATTTTGTTTCTCATATCTCCTATGTTTGTATTTCAAAATTTGCACTTTGTTCTGATCTTTTCACCAGGAATGCTTAGAAATTCTCTGAGATTTTACTCAGTTTTGCTGAGTATGTTATTCTTGGTTATGTTTACCTTTTGTCTTTTGAAATAACATATTCCAAGCTCCCCTCTCCTCAAAATAATAGCTGCCAAGTCTTGTATGATCCTGACTCTGACTGTTCAGTAATTGAACTCATTCTTTCTGGCTGCTTGAAGTATTTTCTCTTTGATATAGAAGCTCTTGATTTTGACTATGATTTTCTGGGGATTTTCATTTGAGGTTTTCATTTGTTTCAAAAAATTATCTCTGGATTCTTTCAATTTTACTTTGCCTTTTTATTCTAAGAGTCTAAGCAGATTTCATTCATGATTTCTTGAAATAATGTGACATAGAATGTTTTTTTGGAGGGGAGAGTGAGGCAGGGATAGGGGTTATAGCTTTCAGGTAGTTCAACAATGCTTAGATTTTATTTCCTTGACTTTTTTTCTCAGGGGAGTCATTTTATCAGAGATAGATTATGGATTTTTCCTTTATTTTTTTTTAAATTTTCACTAGTATTTTGTTTTTTGAAATATAAAGATAATATGTTATAAATATAAAGATAGTTTTAACATTCATTTTTGTAAGAACACATTTTTGTGTTCCAAATTTTTCTCCCTCCTTCCCTTACCTCCCCCTCCTTAATGCAGCAAATATTCTGATATAGGTTAAATATGTGCAATTCTTTTAAACATACTTCCATATATGTCGTTATGCAAGAACAATCAGACCAAAAGGGAAAAAAAAACATAAGAAATAAGCAAAGGTAAAAATACTATGTTTTGATACATATTCAGTCTCCAGAATTCTCTCTGAGTGCAGATAGTATTTTCCATCACAAGTCTAATGGAATTTCCTTGAATTACTGCATTGTTGAGAAGAGCCAAGTCCATCATAGTTGATCATCACATAATCTTGTTTTCACTGTGTACAATGTTCTCTTGGTTCTCCTCACATCACTCAGCATTAGTTCATGTAAGTCTTTCCAGACTTTTTTGAAATTAGCCTGCTCATCATTCTTATAAAGCAATAACATTCTACCTACATTCATAACTTAGGCATTCCCCAACTGATGGGCATCCAATCAATTTCAAGCCCCTTGCCTCTACAAAAAGAGCTGCTACAAATATTTTTGCACATGCGGGTCCTTTTCTCTATTTTATGATTTCTTTGGGATACAGACACAATGGTGAACTGTTGGATCAAAGGGTACATACAGCTTTCCTTTAGGAAATACTATTCCTTTGGAAATAGTTCCAAATTTGTCTCCAGAATGGTTGGATCATTTCACAACTCCACCAAGAGCTCATTAGTGTCCCAGTTTTTCTACATCCCCTTCAACATTGGAGATAGATTTCTTGTCTACATTAGAGATAAGATTTCTTGTTGTCTGATAAAATCACTGGTTTCTGAGTGATCCATTCTAGTTTTCATTGAATATGTTATTGGGGTAAAATTTTGAACCTCACAAATAAACTGTTCATTTTCTTTAAAATTCTTACATCTGGAACTTTCATTTATAACAGCATTTCTTTTTAAACTCTCACTTTATTTCTTCTAGAAATTTACTTAATCTTGTGACCAAACTATGATTTTATTTGAAGCTTAGCTTGTAGGTAGTGTGAAATTATTCTCTTCTTCTGGGTTTGTGTCTTGGACAGCCATAGTATTTCATTATTATCAATGTATTCTTTTGTTTACTCATTTTTCCAGCCTTGCTGATAGAATTTGGACTCTGGGTTAAGACCAAGCTAAGTGAACTTCTGGACAGAATGATGGAACCTTACTTGGTCCTAATCTATATTATCTGAAGTACTTCCATTATCTGGGATCCATTTATTCATAGGCAGCTCTGGACAATGAGTTCTATACTTATATCACTATAACAATCTAATGTAGGGTATAATCTATTCACTGCCCTGATTGTCTCACCTTTGTAGACTCCTGACTGTAGTTCAGGACCTTCATAGTACATAGATACAGGCTTGTCCATGGTCAGAGCTTTGGAAAAAAAGCTTCCTGCCTAGTAAAAATCTGTCAGCACAGAACAATGGAAGCACATTGTTACCACAATCCATGTTTCCTGACCTCCCCCCATACATTTCTGACTCCTACCCAAGTCCTGGAAGCTCTCTAACCCTGTGCAAGTCAAATATACAGCTAAGCAATATAGTTGTTGACTTATGCCTAGTCTGAACTTGCTTCTCTAAGTACAACAAATTCTAGCCCCAACTTCAGTCCATGCCCTGAAACTATGGTCCTTAAGTTCAGAATAAAACAACTACAAATCATATTCTGTGATGGCTTTATTGTACATTCCCCCCAATCCCAAGGATGTCTCTCTGGGCTGACCTGAGCTGGAATAACATACCTACTGTATTTTCTCCTTTGATTTCCCTAACACTACTCAGTCTAATTTATTTCTTTGATATTTTCTGCAAAAGGTGGGCAAAGGAACTGGTATATTCTACTCCCTTTCCCTCTGCCAGCTTGCCAGTTCTCCTGGTATACATCTTCTTAAGGAGCTTCATCAGTACCAGCCACAGACTCAACAGGTGGTACAAGGTCATTGATACAATATCTTGAAGTGCAGTCATCCTAACAGCATTAAAGTAGGGCAAGAAATGACTGCCAAGGTAAGCTGAAGAGAATGGCCTCAGTCAAACCAATTAAGAGAAACACTTTCAGGATATTCTGGAGCCCAAGATCAAATTATGAAATAAAATCTGGGAAACCGAGTAATCAACTATAAAGAAAGCATGAACAAGACAGCCTTTTATTTGGCTAAGGCAACTGGGGTTAAGTGACTTACTCAGAGTCATACAGCTAGTAAATATTAAGTATCTGAGGCTGGATTTGAACTCAGATACTCCTGACTTCAGGGTTTTATCCATTGTACCACTGCAAGATCATTAGGACTCAGCAAGATTCACAAGTGCTAAGATCACAAGCTGTAGAACCATACTTCCAAGTCATTGGTTCTATTACATTAACTTTTTCATATACCTTTATGATGGCACCTAGTAATGGCAGTTCCTGATGTTATAGTCAGTGAGGATGAAGAACAGAAATATAACTGGTCTTAAAAAACTAGGCTAACAGCAAGCTGTCTGACAGATCATGATGTAGTGGACAAAATGCTGAACTTGAGGTTAGGATAATCTGTTCAAATCCTGTCTTAGATGTTTATTGATTATATGCCACCCTGGACAATCATTTAATGTGAGTCTCAGTTTCCTCATCTATAAATTGCACCTATACTTCATATTATCATTGTAAGAATCAAATCAAATAATAATGTGAGCTCTTATTGTTATTGTCTCAAGTCCTTATCTGTGTGACTTTGAGCAAGTTTTTCACCTTTGTATACTTCAGTTTTCTCCTCTGTAAAAGGAAAAATGATAATAATACCTACCTTGCCAGCCTTGGAGAAGGGCTGTCAGATTATTGTCCAAGTGCTTTGTAAACTAGAACAAATCACTTTATCTGAGTCTCCATGTACTCATCTATAAAATAAGGAGCTTGAAACTAACAGTCTTCAGCTTGCTTGAATTAGTGTTTTTAGGATCAAATAGATAGGAGATATTACCCTGCAGATGGAACTGATGAAATACTTCAAGAATCCACAAAGAAATCTTTTCCTGCCCTTTAAAGCTCACATGCCCCTCCACCCTATACCAAGAGCCTTGGGAGCTTCCTGCCTTGTATCACTCATTTTCTTCAGAAATGTGTCACAACACCAACTAGATCACACTCTTTTTGAGCAAGAATGGATCTATCTGATTCTGCACAAAGCCCCAAGTCCTTCTACAAATCAGTGCTACCTGACCTTTCCAGACTCATTTAATACCATTTCCCTCCATGTTCTAGACATTCCAGTCACACTGTTTGCTGTACCATAGACTATTGTACACTGTTTTCCTATCTTTGTGTCCTTATTCATGTTATATTCTATGCCTAAAATGTCCTTTCTTTCATCTCCTCTCTGCTGAATCTTATTATTATTCAGTCGTGTTCAACTCTCTGAGACACCATTTGGGATTTTCTTGGCAAAGATACTGTAGTTATCTGCCATTTCCTCCTTTAGCTCATTTACATATGAGGAAACTGAGATAAACAGGGTTAAGTGATATGCTCAGAGTCATACAACTAATAAGTGTTGAATCTTATCCATTCCTCAAAACTCAATTCAATTCAAATTCTACTCCCAGAAAGCTTTCCTGATCAGCAGAGTGGGATAACTATCCTTTTTCATACCTCAGATCACATATACCCTTCTTCATATTTCTTTCATGCATTTACTGATGCTGAAATAACCAGACCAACCAAAATTTAATGCCAGATTCTGCTTCTTAATGGGGTCACTACTTTAAACACAACAAAAGCAAATTAAAAGCTAACCCTACCCAAATTCACATTCTACTTCTCTCCCCCAGCCCTGCCCTGAGGAAGAATTCATTAACTTTAGTACATACAACCTTGGTACATGCATGTCCTTTGGAGATGAGGTACTGAGTTAGGGTACAGTAGGAGGTGCCCTTTAGTTCCTGGGTGAGATTACCCCATCCCCTTCCTTAGCAAGCAAGCACTATAAGGTGTCAGATGACTTTTAGTCACAAATGTTTCTTTTTTTTTTTTTTTTTTTTTTTCTGTAGGGGAAAAACCCTGGCAATATTCCAACCAATTCTCTTTCCTTCCTACAATCCCATTCAGGTAACACTATCTCAAGGACAAGGTTGGGGTCATGGCTAATCTAAGAAGTTATTATTTGTACCCATACTGGTGTTTGTCTATATCTACTTGCCTGTCCCAGTCCTTCTAATCATTTTAACCCATTTTTACACTGCAACAATTTGAATTACCATCCCTACCAGTCTATATTTGCAAGAACAATATGGTGTTCTCACTTAAAAATTGTTCAGATTGAACTGAACGGCTAATAAACCTATATTTGGAGGAGAGAACACATCTATCATGGAACACACGGCACACCTTTACATACATTTAGTCATCTATTTGAAAGAGAGGAGATCATTATCCAATAAAAATAGGTTCAGATCCCAGGCTAAGTAGTTGGAGTCTACAGACTTTGTAGTGACTCGTCCTTATACTTCCCATTCACCCTGTCATCCTTTCTATGAGTGTCCCTGCCTTGACCTAGATCACACTTGTCAGGGAAGAGAGCAATATGATAAGACTCATTCACAGTAAAGTGATAGTAATTCTCTGTGATCCTGATTCTCCCAGGGGAATTTGCATTTCAAAAAAATTCAGAAGGGAATGAATAATGTGAAATTTCTATAGCTGCTGAGGCCTCTGGAAAAAGACTTCACTTAGGTAATGGGAGCCTTCTGCTCTCCAGAAGACACCAGGATGGCCAACTACAGACGTGCCTCACCCACCAAAGAATATCATGTAGATGAATGGACAGCTGGCTTCCATCAGGGAAGGCAGTTTTCATGGATTCCTGTATGTTTCTTGATTGGCAATCTTTCTAGTAGTTGAAATTGGCCCGATGAAATAAGGTGTTAGTAGACTCTGAAGTGGCAGAGAGCTTCTCAGAAAACAAGGCTATCTGGATTTGAATTGTAGGGAAGAAATTCAGCTTTGATCAGTCACCTTACTAGTTAGAATCCCCCTGCCTAGGACTGCTGAGACCCTATCACCTAGATGAGTACAGGGTTACTCTGTACCCAATACAAAGGGCAGAGGTTAAATTTCTCATACGTCTGATGTATCTCTGATCCAAGTAAGATCTCTAGTTGCTTGTCAGGATAAGGAAGACTACAGAGAAACCACAGACCAAATAATAGTGTACAGTCAATGCCAGGTCTTGCAAGAGCACCCTAAACCAGGTACCAAGGTGTCATTAATAATTAACCAGGAGCTTTTGCAGATAGTCTAGGTCCCACACAGAAGCATAACAAATGGTAAGCTAATGGTGGGATTTGAAGGACACTACAAGCTTTCCCAAAGTCTGCCATGGTCCTATGTTCTTTTCTGCTCCAGACTGAAATTTTCAGAATGAAATTGTTTTGTCTAGACAACTTCTGGGTATTTCTCCAAGAAGTTCACTATTAAAATGCATAGGAGATTGGGGGAGGAGAAGGAAGAATGGCCATGGTTCTTTGCCAATATGTGTGTGAGTGTGTGTGTGTGTGCGTGCGTGCGTGCGTGCATGTGTGTGAAGAGAAGAGAAGAGAAGAGAAGAGAAGAGAAGAGAAGAGAAGAGAAGAGAAGAGAAGAGAAGAGAAGAGAAGAGAAAAAGAAAAAAACATTAGGCTCTCAAATCCTTAGGAGTCAATACCTTAAAAAGCAAAGAAGGGGGACTAAAGTTATAGTAAGGCAGATTTGGAGGGTTGATGAAAGAGAGAATAGAAACAAGAAATAAGTCCTGGCTGGAGGGAATAGGACAAGATAAAAAGGACTCCAAAATAATAGTGACACACAAAAGAGAGCTTAACCACATCTGAGTCTGAAAAACAAAGAGGTAGAAGAAAAACATTGAATTTATAAGACATTGCTCAAGAGGAAAGCCCCAGGGAGATCTGTCTAAGAACTCCCTGAGCAACACAATTCAGTAGGACAAACATTTATTGAATGTCAGTGACATAAAAATCACTGTGCTAAATGCTAGATAAGATATATAGTTTTAATGAAGTACAGTTCCTGCCCTCAGGAAACTTAAAATTTATTAAAGAGTTAAGATATGCAATCAGATAACCATGACCCCCCCCCCCAATAGTAGACAATAAATGTGTTGGGGAAACATAAATAAAGTAATATTTGATGTCCAGAGGAGACCAAGTCAGGCTTCATTCATGGTAGAAGTAGCTTTTGAATTCAGCTTTTATAAGTGTGTGGTTTATAGGGAAACAGACCTACTCTATGAATGGGTCTGGAATCAGGAAGAATCCTCTTGCTGAGTTCAAATCTTGCTTTAGACACTTATTAGCTATGTAACTCTGGGGGCTTAAATCCCATTTGCCTCATTTTTCTCATCTATAAAATGAGCTGAAGTAGGAATTGGCAAACCACTCCAATATCTTTGCCAAGAAAATCCCAAATGGAGTAAAAAAGAGTTGGATGTGACTGAACATCAGCCTTTGTATAAAGTCTAATACATAAGCACACCCTTCATGATGAGTAGAATCCCATCACTTCTTCAGAGGTTTTTAACTCAACAATCATCAGAAAAGGAAATGTTTTTCATAAGATCCTGGGAACCTTTTAATATTGTGAGGGATATAGAAAGGTGTGAGAAAGACTCAGGAAGGAGGGATAAGAAATGCACACTTCACCTGGATCACAGTTGACCTGCCTATCATTTTTCCTGTCTACTGATAATGTTTTGTCATTGACATAAGAGAGACAACTTAGGCACTGATGTAATGGAAGAGAAAACTAGGCCATGAGAGCAACTCTTGTTTGAAAGCTAGTTCTGGCTCTACTACTGCTTGTTTTGTGACCTTCATCAATTCATTCAGATCTTCTAGGAAGGGAAGCCAAGCACATTCACACTAGAAATGAAAAGCCTATCAGAGGGGACCCCAACTCAGAATAGCATCTACATAAGATCCAAGGAAAGATGATCAGAAGTAGATTCAGATTCATCTTTAAATTGGGGATTTAAATTGGGGACAAGATGATCTCTAAGGTCTCATCTGCTTCTGATTTTATATGAGATAATGAGCAGCACTAATTGATATTACTAACCATTGATATTACTGACATTGATAACCAATTGATATTACTGACTATGCAAAGCTAAGTAAAAGATTACCTGTAAATGCTTCATTGCTGAGTGATGGCCAGTCACCTCTCCACCATACTATTTGTCATGTCATCATCAGATTTCCATTCTTTTGGATATTAAAGTCTTTTTAAAAAAGACTTTTTCAATAGAACTCGTGAGGCCTCAAAAACACTTCTGGGTGGATTTGCACATCAATGACTGATATTAACTTAATCAAAGGCAGAATCTTTTATTTCACACCTAGAGTAAAAAGATTTCACTGGTTACCATCCTAGAAGATGACATCTTGAAAGTGAAGCTCATTTTTACTAAAGTATAAATGACTGACAGCAAATTTTTTCAGAGAATAGACTGTGCTGAGTCAAAGATGAGAAAAACTAATACCTTGGATGCTTGAAATGGGAGTGTAGAAGTCCTACAAAGAAAAAGGCACAGAAAATAGGATAAGTATGATAGACTGTGCTAACTTCACAATTTTACCAAATGCACTGTCTGATCTTTATAGCCCTTAGGCAGAAGAGCAATTCATGGTTCTTGCTTGAATAAGTAAGAGACAGACACTTAAGGTAGTTTCAAAATGTCAAGCTTCCCAAAGGGAATGGAACACTTATGCAGCTTAAGAAATCAGACCATCTAAGTGCTGGAACCACAAACTTACAGGTAAATTCTAACTGCTTGGTGCTTGGAACTGCTTCACACAAAATTACATTCTTGCCTCCCACTCCCCAAGCATGCTCAAGTATTGGCATTTTCACACAGACTAATTAACAAATAGCAGGGCAATTAAATCACACGGCCCAGCCATGGTGCCACAGAGACAAGAAATGTAACTTGAAAGATGTCAGCAGAGAGCCCAGCCACCATTTTGCAATCATGTCTTCTGGAGAATAGACCAGTGAGTTGGAAGTCACTGGCAGCTAGTCAACCAGCACCAGCTTTTTCCCCATTTGCAAAGGTGACATTAGACTAAGAAGCCTGCCTAAGGCCACTGCTTTTATTTCTCTTTCTTTCCTTACAGCTGATTGCTTTTCAGTTCCTGACTTTAGCCCCTGAGGCTTGAACTGTGTTCCTTAACCACTGCCTCAATTTCCAACAGTCAGCTGGGTGTTTTTCCCTTCATTCCACAGCTTTCCTGGGAGTACCTTAAGTGTGAAGAGCCACTAAGATTATCCACCCACTATTTTCCCATCTGGGTATTAGCCATCAACTGATCTTCTCTTCTTCTGCCCACTTAACTCTAGACATGACTCCATAGTCCAGATACTCTCCCTTCTGTACTGAGATGTACAGGGAGAAACACTAGTACCTCTGGTATGAGAGCTGCCAAGCCCTTTTCAAGGCTGCTTTCCATTTTTGGTGTCCACCAGCCACCCAACTTTTATTTGTGGCTCTAAGAAGCTGTAGCATGCAAAGAAGCTGTACCCTGATAAATTGTTTTGGCAGACAGGCTAAACCAGGATGAGAGTAAATGACAGGTCTGAAACCCATTGGTGAATTATGTGGGGTATCCATTCCAAGCTACCCCCAGTGGAATAGGTAGATGCAGCATGGCAATTTCCTGCAAGTTACAATCATATCATCCTGAACTTGTCATTCAAGTTTTGGAAGTTTTGGAAGGCACACAAGCTTGCTGACTAGATTAATTCTGATCGCAAAACCTCTGACGGCTTCATGGTGTAGCCCCTTATTATGGTCACTTCAGAAAAAAAAAAAAAAAAAAACATCACTAGCATTGTCTTCCCTTTATCTAAATAAAATAAAACTCTGTAGATGTACCCTCACAGCAAACATTGGCATTTAACAGATTATGTCATTAAAAGAAAAGAGACAGGATGTGAGAGTGACAAAAGCAATGCATGGCACAGAATGCTGGACTGATGAAAGACATCCTCTCCAAGCTAAACATTTGCAATCTACAAAAGCAGCATTACCAAGGCAAGACAACTAACAGAAGACTTAATGTCAACAGATTAGAGCACTTTTCTGAGCATGAAGTTTATTGCTAACTTAGAAGGAAAGTTGAGCCAGCACAGTGGAGCAAAAAAGAAGTGGAAAACTTTCAGAGGATTGGTTTAGAGCACTGCATTTATTCCTCTGGGCCAGAACACTTTCAAACATCAAGATTGGTTTAATGAAAATAATGGAAAAAATTCAGAAGCTGCTAAACAAAAATCAAGAACTCCACAGGGTTTATCCACAGGATAGTTTATCCATCTCTAAGAAAGCAACATTTAACTCCATCAAAAGTAAAGTACAAGCAAAACTTAGAGAGATATAAAATTCTTGGCTCAGTAGAAAGACAAATGAAATTCAGTTTTACATTGATAGCAACAATCCATAACATTTTTATGATACCCTGAAAGCTCTCTATAGGTCAAAGAGCATTTCAACTACTCAGTGCTGATAAAACCACATTGATTAGTGACAAGGACATGATCTTGGAAAGATGGCTTCCATAGGGTTCTCAATAGACCACCATCAATCAAGAGAAATGTGAGATATACAAATTTAGAACCATTCCCACCCTGAATGTTCATATAGACTATCGGTGCCTGATCTGTGGTAGAGTCTTCTGAGTGCATATCTGTTTGATCAGCCACAGTCAGACACATAGTCCCAACATAATGATATCATTTTGGTACTCTTTGAGAACCAAGGACAACAGCCACTTCCCTCTCTATCATTACTTTGCATCATCCTCTCCTTGTCTGCCAATCTTAAATTCCATGTGACTTTCTCCATCTTTAATTATGACATAGAATGTTTAGACAGTGTTTTAAAGTCAGCAAAGCAATTTCTAAACATTATTGCACTTGTTCTTCACAACAATCCTATAAAATCAATGCTAAAAAGATTATAATCTATTTTACAGGTGAAAAAAGTAGGGTTTAGGGAAATTAAATGATTTGTCTATAATCATAATGTTTACACAAATCTTGAGTTTTCATTTGAATCCACGTCTTCCTGATTCCACATCCAGGAATTTATTCACTATGGAATACTGTATCTTATGAATTAGAACATGCATACTCATATGTCAGATTAATTAGATACTTTGAAACATAATATGTTCATTATTTCTTATGCTTTCCTAGATATATGCATTTATTTACATTGTTCCCTCCTACTTACATGCTCCTCTCAATATCTTTGCCTCTCTAAATCCTATTTCATAGCCCATCTCAAAAGCCATCTTTTCCATGAAACCATTTCTGATACCTGCTTCTACTGTATGTTGTCATTTCCCACTACAACCCTCTCTCAAAAGCTTCAAGAAGGGTCACTTCATCTCTCAGACTCTGTAATTCTGAAACAAAGATGTCCAGTCTCATTCAGAATGGAGAAGATTTCCAAATCAACACTATCTGCAAGGTCACAAAGTAGAAGAACCTGTCCCATAGGGAATCATAAGCATCAAGAAGCAGCCCAGCCATGTTTCACTGATACTATGACTCATGGGACTATTCAGGTCCCAAGATAAGATAAGATCTGCCAAAGAAAAGGTTTTCTTAAAATACATTACTCCCACCCCTCAAAAAAAAAAAATGGGAAAAGAGGAAAGGGAAGATTGTCAAATAGTTCAAATTGACACCTAGTCTAAATTTTTTGTTGGGTTGAATTAAAACCCGTTCAATATCTTATCTACAATTAAATCAAGTACTTTCAAAGGAGCTAAGGGATCTTTTGGGAACTGTAACATGCCAAATTCTAATATTCCTACAGAAAGTCTTATGTGAGGGCAAAATGAGCTATATATATTATTTTTTAAAGAAGACCGTGAGGGGAATCTAGTGTTATGATAGGGACTAAGACCTAAGCGACACAGGAGTTGTATAAATCATATATATTTTTTTCTGAGCGATTCTTTTGGGGATTACTCTTAGTGAACATATTCAGCTTGATAGCCCTTGGGAGAAGAATGATTATAGTAACATGATGAGGATGCTGCACAAGATTTGAAATAGAGTACCAATTGGGAAGAGATGAGGCACAATGGAGAAAAGGATAGATTTAAATAAGGATGAGTAAATGCTAAAGAATGGTCATCTGTTATAAAATGAGGCAAGATTGGGATTTAAGTCTATATCTATGAATTCCTCATCCTCTTCCTCCATGAAAAAGCAAATTCCTTTACATCTGCTCTGGCTGGGGATTGGACTAGTGAAGGAAGCTGACTTAATCCAATGCCAAGATTACTTAGTTCCTAGCACACATTCAACAATATGATGATAGTAGTTAGAGGAATAAATTCGAGAATCAACAATCTCACTGCTAATATCCAGTTTTTATTTCACTAACATAATCTGAGCTACCTCTAGGATATGGTGCTATAAAACCATCCCTTAGGATCCATGCATTATAATTTTGTGAGCTACTTATACCTGGGCAATTATTTAGAAAGGCAACAAGCAGAGAAAAGAAAGTAATACTATTAGCTAAAAAAAGTGGGGGGAAGAGAGATGAAATTGGACTTTTAAAAATATCTGATTCTCTTAACCACAATGTCAGACTACTAAAGAATCTCTCATCACTAAAGAAAGAGAATGAGACATCTCCTTACATCTATACACATACCTCAGGATACATTTTGTTGTCTTCTCCACCAAGGATATTCCAGGTAATGACTTTTACATGATTTTACTTCTGTAAATGTTTCAAAGAGCAAACATGGAGAGGACCACCAACATCCTTCACCCTATACCAAACTCCTTAGGGGTGGCCTTGGACTCCACATCCTCCATTTTCCAATCAAATTTGATACCACTATCAGGACTTGGATTTTAGTTATTACATGGTATCCCCAATATATCACTGACCCCCACTCTTCTCTAGACCCTACAAGCATGTGTGTCACTTTGTCTCCCAACAAAACTAAATTATTCAATGGCATGGACCATGAAACTATCTTTGTGCTGCCTCATCCTAGAACAAGGTCAGGAAAAAAGATGGCATGTACTCAATATATACATGCTTATTTGACTTTGTGGTCCCTAACTTTGAGATTACAATCTAAGACATGTAGTATGTTAATTTTTACATTGCATAAGGGGTTAAGTTTGTAACCAGTGCCAGCAAAGGAAATACCTTCTCTTCCATCTGTCCCCATTAATCTCTTGTCCTCGCTTAACCTAGATCCTATGCACATATATTTTTTTTATCACTTCTTATTTTTTCCCATCAGGCTAATCAATCCTCACTACAATGGCCTTCAAGCTGTAGAGAAAATGTTCCCATAATGACAATATTTAGAAAAGAACCATGCAGAAATTTGTCACATTTTTTTGCAATTCTCCCTATATCATTATAATTTTTGTCACCACTCCTAAAGTGGAAAAAAGAGAAAGTCCTACTTCTTTATACTTTTCCATCTCTATTTTGATATAACTCTCTCCTGGGAAGAACCGTCTAAGAGGAAAGGCCCAGAGAGGCTTAGAAAGAACTGGAGGAGGTCATCTGGACAAAGAATAAAGCTATATTTCTTAAAATTTTCTGACATCCTTCATGATATTTTGCAAGTGAGTTTATACTGAAGCCTATAGGCAAGAAGAAATATGAATGAATTTAAATATTGAACCTTGAACACCATGTGAATGAATTTTCCCTTGTGTAAATATATTAAGCCTCTTGGGCTAGATACCATTGAATATAGTGTGTGAGTAAGTTCTGAACTAAACATACAAATATTCTAAAGGCACTAGAGGCACTTAGACTAAAAAGAACATTTTTATACTCTTGCTAGTAGTACATTCACATCCCAAAAGGCCTGAGCCCAAAGGAAAACACTAATGTATCTGCCCAAGGGGTCTCATGAGATAGCAGGCAAAATTGTAGTTACTGTACATACACTGCATATTCCACTTATAGGAGTAAAGGATGATTACAGAAACAGAGGAATGGGAAAATGGGTAATTTGAAGTGTTACTATCACATCAAAAACAAGAAGGCTGTTAGTTGTGTTTTAGGTTCAGTCCCAATTATTTCAATTGGAAAATCAGTGTTTATGTGTTGAAATGCAGCCATGATTAAAGGGTTATTCAACTGACTGCTCTGGCCTTGGCAAGGGAAATTGGTGCTTACATTTGGGGAAATTCCTCAAGCTTTTTCCTGTCTGTGTCAAAATGGTTGAAAATATTAGTTGGAATGGAGGATTCTCTGAATTCCACTGGTAACTAGGATTGAAGCTATACTTAATAGTGATCCATTCCTTCCTGGGTAACCCTCCCCCCTCCAAAAATATATGTGCATGTATGAGGATATAAGCATGAGCACAACACCAAATTTAGAGAGCTGGGGCGGGGGGGAAAGAAAGCAAAAGTAGTCCTATAGACTCCTGCTACCCATTTTGCATCTGGCCTTTGCTACCTGAAAAGCCCGTTAAGTACAGTCCAGGACATGGTTAGCAATGGAATTCAGGGAATCTTTTATCTAAACAACCTTTAAAGAATTGAAATGAACCACAGAAGTGTATTATAGCCCCATTCTATATATGGGGAAGATGAGGCACAAAGTGACATGGAGCCTTGCCCAACATTCACACCTAGACATATCTAAAACTAGTACTGAGGGCTGCTGAGTCTCAGTCCAGTACTGTCTCTTTTTCCTTTACAACAAAGATTCTGGCTATGAGAAGACTTTTGTCATGCCAGTGCCATACATGTAAACAATTTCAGAGATGAAGAAACAAGGGCCCAAATTGGGGAAGAGACTTCCCCAGTGTCATATAGTGAATAAGCAGAAGTCCAAGGACTTGAACCCAGAGCTTCTGATTCCAGACCCAATACTCTTTCTACAGTTTTAGTCTGAGGTGATAGTAGACCTCTTATTTAAAGGACAGAGGTCCTCTAATCAAATATCCTCATTACACAGAAGAGAAACCAAGTTAATAAATAGGAGACATGCCCAAAGTCACATGGGTACAGGATTTGAAACTAGCTCTTCTGACCCTAAATTCTGTGCTTTCTATGACACCTTGCCATGGTTCATGATGGGAAAGCAACGAAGGCCTGAGTTCAAACCTCAATTCCAACAGTGACTAATTATGTAAGATAAGGCTTCCCCTCTCTTTCTTTCAGCTTTCTCATTTACTAAATAAGATGAAAAGAAAGGGGAAAAATCAAGGGGAAGGAAAGGGGAAGGGAGGGGAGGGAAGGGAAAAGGTAATGAAGATTTATATAGCACCTACTATGTGCTAAACACTTTGCTAAGCACTTTACAAATATCACATTTGACCAATCTGGACTAGATTATCTCTTAAATTATTTCCACTTCTGAATCTATGATCCTATAATTATTATGCCCATATTGAAGGATCCAAGAAAAATAATGACTGATATTGTGCTCCAAAAAGCATTTGATCAATCGATGAAGAAAAATCTGGGGGCTTAAGCTACAGATGTGCCATGTATGTTGTGAATCTCCTTAAAATAATCCACAAAGGAATTTAGGTTTCCAAGTATGTGTTTGGAGCCAAAATTCTCCCAGTTGGGCCCTGTCTTGTAGAATTCTATTTGTAGCCCTCAACAACCACAATCAATCTATCCATCAACATATACGTAGTGAGATGACTGAATTTTGTGTTCCTCCTCCAGTATTCTGCCTCATGGGGCTAATAAAAGAGTACCAGAATGTTAGCGTGAGAAAGGAGCTCAAATCAACTCTTACCTACTGATTCTACAGATGAGGGCATCAAGATCTCAAATCACTCAATATCACAAAATTAGTTAATATCAGAGACTAAACTAGAATTCGGGTCTCCAGAGCAAAACTACAATGCTATTTCCTCTACACTATACTCTATACGCATCCATCCCTAACACTAAACCATAAGCCATTATCTGAGTTTGCCATTAATAGTGAACTGGCAAACATGATTAACTCTTAGTAGAGGCATTTTTTAATATTACAGAATATATGAGCAATAAATGCTCAAAACTTAGATGAATGGTGGTTGAGAACCCATTACATCTGACTGACCACAGACTCCTGACTGTCAGCCTTCTTCCCATGTGCAAAACTTGGCAAACCTAAGTTCAATTCCTTTCTGAGATACACATAAGAGCTACTTCCCTAACCCTAACCCACCCTCAACCTTTTCACCCCTTGTTCTAAGAACAGTAGTTGTATTGAAGCTACCACTGCTTCTGGAAAGGATGTGTCAAACAACTGGCCTTTAGCTTTACCCACTTTCCCTATTTCCTCCACTAAAGCACCCTTTCCTAGTTATCATTGCCCTGTATGTGTTATCTCTCCTTAAACATTCCCCTGATTTAAGTCCCTTGAGGTCAGAAACACTCTCTTTTTGATATTTGTGCTTCACACAGTAACAGACATGTAGTAAATACCTAATAAATAGATTTATGTTCATGAGAGAGTGAACAACCTGTGTCACACTAAACATTACCCTTCTACCCACAACCACTAGAACTAAGGGAAATGATATCTCTGCACACAGCCAGGATATTGAGAGAAACAGATGCGTGCAAGGTGACTGAGCCCTGCAAAACCACATTTGAAGCAAATATTTATTTCAGTAACACTTTTCACTTACCTACAAAACAGATAAGATTAGTGTGACACTTCACAGATAAACGGAAATCAAATTTCACCTCTTGCAGTTGGCTTTTTTCTATATATAGCTTTTTCTAAGCCAGCCTCAAGGTTCCCCTATTCTTCATGTAAAAGCTCAACTCTCCTTTCCCCCAGTCCCTCCCAAGTCCTTTTCTGAACTCACCTTTCCAGTCTCTTGCAAAATAAATACACTGGCCCTCCCTTTCAAGCAATTACTATTGTCCTGTGCATGCAGAACATGAAGAAATGACTAAATGTGATATCATAAGCAGCCCATAAGAGAAAAAGAAAGAAAGAGAGAGAGAGAGAGAGAGAGAGAGAGAGAGAGAGAGAGAAAGAAAGAAAGAAAGAAAGAAAGAAAGAAAGAAAGAAAGAAAGAAAGAAAGAAAGAAAGAAAGAAAGAAAGAAAGAAAAAGAAAAATAAAGGCCTTTTAGGGAAAAATACTGTCTACACAGTAGTGAGGGATTCAAAAGGAACATTTTGTTCAAATATGTAAGGTCTGTATCTTACCTTTCCTTAAATATGGTTGCCTCTTCCTGAGGATACATCTGTAAGCTTAACCTAAATAAATAAACAAATGAGAAGAGTTTAGTTTATTTCTGTCTCAGAAAAGAAAGGCAAATCCAAGTGGCCTAAAAGAATAAAACTCCAGAGTTACCTCATCAAGTGACCTTCCATGTCACAGAATTCCCACACTTAATGTTGTCATGGCCTTTGCATGATTGACCTCACTACCAAAAATGGCCCCAGGAGATCTGATTCAACCATAAATAATTATTGAATTTTATCACCTTTTTTTAGTATCATAGAATTCAGGAAACATTTAATAAATGCCTGTTATTCATTCTTTGATTTATTGTTGATGATGATGCAAGCAACTTTAGAAATCAGCTAGAAATCCAATCCTCTTAGTTTATAACTGAGAAAATGGCAGCCTAAAGACATTAAATAACCCAAAGTTATGCAGAAAGTAAATAACAGAACCAGGATGTGAGCTGGTGCTCTGACCACCTCCCTAAAAGTTATTAATGATACATATCATTCGCCTAGGAAAATGTTAGCAAGTTAAATTTTTGTTATTTGGTCTATGTAGCTTTGTTTTCTAGAGAAGCAAGATGAATAGTAAGAAGTCTGCATAATGATTTAGGACTGGATTTAGAGTCAGCAAGGCCTGGGGTTCAGGTCTTTCCTCATGTACTGGCTGTGTTTCTTTTGGCAAATCATTTAACCAGGCAATCCTCCCAAATAAGAAGGTACAAAGTAGAGAAGTGCTGCTGATCTGTAAATATACAAAAAATCACAGGTCTTTTTATTTATACATATATATGTACATATATGTGTATATATGTATGTATGTGTATATATGTATATATGTGTGTATACATGTATATATATATATCTACATACATATATGTGTATAGGTACAGATAACATGTATACATACATATATAAGTATCTCTTATCTACATCATATCTATATCTACCCACATGCAAACACATATATATACACACACATACATATACTTATATATATGCAGAGATAAATAAATTCATATATATGTATGTATGTATATTTACAATGATCCTAAGACCATAAAGCAAAAAAGTATTGAAAAACATCAGAACTTAGTCTACATAGTAATAAAACAGGATATCAGCAAACTCTTAGTGAAGGAAGCATGCCCTCGCTCCCCTCAAGAAGTGGGGAACTAGATTGGTGCAGAAGGAGACATCTGTTGTCAGGCGTGACCAATGTGTTGGTTTGTTTTGCTCTACAATATTTTTTGCTGTTGAAAGGGAGGCTCCTATGGGAGGAGTTAAGGAAAGGAGTCATTGAAAAGTGAGTAAAAAATAAGTGTCAATAAAACATTTACTTTTTTACAAAGTTATTCTGTTTTATCCCATGGCACATTCTAAATTTTTTTGCCCAGGAGCCCTGAAGAACAAAGCGTTTGTTGTAGGGTAGGGCATTTTCTATAAAGAAAATTAGAATAATTGCCCTCAGTTCCATCCTTTTCTGGTGTTCCAGGGCAGTTCAAGGAGGAGAGTTGTTTGTAAACTATAAAGCTATGAATGCATGTGTGTGTGTGTCTCCGTGTAGTTGCTCAGCACTCACAATGATAAGAACGTCACATTTGCTGGCTTTTAATGTTCGGCTGGGTCGTGATGTACATGATCTGTCTCCAAAAGTGCAGGAGTGCTTGGCTGGGGCCAGAAGTCATCCCTCTGAAATCTCTTGCACCTCCATGTTCTACTGGGTAAGAAGACAAGGACCGTGCCCCATGGAGCCAAAACTGATAAATTGTACTTCTTTAATAGGTGCAAAAAATTGAGTTTAGCAGCTTCTTGAGAAAGATGTGTTAAAACTGCCAACTACCAGAGTGCTTCTGCCACTTTACCCCAGGGATTCTTCTTTCTGATCAGTCCCTACCTGGTCTCTAACAGTATCTGGAATCCTCTGCATCATCTCATTCCCATAGGCCCTTGCATCCAAAGCCTTGCCCTGAAATATGTTAGCTCACTTTTATTGCCCTGTTACTTGCCCCAGGCACATTTCCTGGCTCCTGGCTCCAAGGGCCAGAAGGGGTAATTAGAGCTGCTAATGGCTCCCCACTTGCATGTGCTGGATTTGGGTAGGTACCACTTCTTCCTAACAGTGAGAACCCAACACACCCTCATACACATGGTGATAAACGTCAGCGGTAACTTCCAAATCAGACCCATCTCCACTACTGCCTTCCTTTCCCAATGGGGTAGCCAACATAGACCCTCAGTTAAACTGAAAGAGCCAAGTTTCTTTTAAGTGCCTTTCCATCCATCTCTCCTTTCTACATCTCATTCCTCTCAGGGAGTACTCCTCCTGACCTTGCACCAGGAACTTAAAGAGTCCAGATTCTGCTCAGGCGTCTTCTCCTTTACATCTTTTTACCTTTACACTTCATCTCCTCCCCAACCCTGATAAAAACTCATCCAAGTCTGCTCCCACTAAAGATAAAAACAAAAGTAAAGCAGTTTTTTTTTTTGCTTTCAAGAAGTTTATATTCTATAATACTAAGCAAGTCTGAAAGAAAATAAATTTTAATCCAATACCCAGTTAGTTTTCTCATTTGTACCTTTTTTTTAAATTGCAATATTTGGGCTGGACATAGCAAAATGTCCCATTGGTATTCCTCCTCCTCAACATCATCAAAAAAAAATGTTAAGCATCTATTTCCTGTCTAAAGAAGCACTCGACTTCAGGGTGATGATAGTCTAAGGTGAACAATACTGGAAGTAATGGTGCCTAAGAAAGGTGTATGAACAAAAAGAGAAAAGGCATTTAAACCCATTAGGTTCTAAGCCCTTGGTTACCTGGTTGGTGCAGGTTACCACTAACTCCGGAAAATTCCTTCCCAGAAATATCTTTGATCAAGGACAACCCCTGAGCACAAAACAGCCTCAATGGCAAAAGGAACAGATCAATTGACAAACCCTTTAAATTCACTGTGTCCTCCTGGGGATATGATACTGTTAAGGTCAAATAAAGTCACCTTCCCCAACAGGAGCCTCAGAAACTTTAATCATCACCTTCCCAGATAGGCCACAGTTGTGGAAAGAGAAGTCATTAGACCAGTTAAGCAATTACTGGCAGACAAGGGCACAAACACGGGACATCGTCCAGCAAAACAAAGAGGGAGGGGAAGTGAGGGAGGAGGGGAGTAAATAGGAGAATCTCTTTTCCTTAAGGAAGGAGACTTTTCCAGATAAAAAGTTCAAAAAGAAAAGGAGGCTTTTCAGAACATTTTAATTTCTAGCCTCATTCCCAAACATTTATCCACAGCGTGGTAATTAGCTGAGGTTCTTGTTCTAGGTTTCCGAAGTTTCCTAGTAGACTAGAAGATTGACATTAAGCACTAAAACTGGTAAATAAAGCAGTCCCTACTTAAGTGTAACTTGGAGGACACCAATGAAAAACTCCCTACGCAAGAAGCTCTCCCCTAGACAATGTCTGAAATTATGTCATCTGGGATTCAATCATTGAATTAAAACTTTGCCCCCTGGTGACATATAAATGCCCCTTGGAGCGGTAATCCATAAAGCTGCAGAATGAATTAATGTATCAAGAGATTAGCAAACCATCACCCAGCAAACACATGAGATAAAGGACAAGTAAGGTCTGATGTAGGGGAGAGCGAAGGATAGCCCCTCGTGGAGGACTCTGGACTGGCATCTAGGAGTATAAAAGTACGAAGTATGGAGGACAAGGAAGATGGGGCTGGAGAAGAAGGAAAGAAAGTGGTACAGAAAAAGAAAGATGCCCAAAACAGTCAGCTTCACAGTTATGCTGAGGTCTTCCTTGTCAATCTATCTGGTGCTTAATACAGCACTGATAGTGAATGTTAAATGAATTTAAAAATTAAAAATTATAATAAATAAAATAAAATTTTGTTAAAAATAAAAAATTATAATAAATAAATAAATTAAATAAATTTTATACTTGTAATTCCCAGAAACTCACGTGTCCTATCTAGGACCATGTACAATATAAATAACTCTAAATTTAAAGTTAGGAGCTTGGGGTTCAAGTATCAGTTCTGCTACTAATGATCTGGGTAACCCTGAACAAAACAGCCAGTCTCTCTGGTTCTTGGTTTCATTATCTGTAAAATACAAGATTAGACTAGGTGATCTCTAAAGTCCTTTCTAACTCTGAAATTTTATGGTTTGATGAATCACTTGAGAGTTCCCATACTTTGTTATAGGGGAACAAAAAGAAACAAAGGAACAAACATTCACTGGGTTCAAAGGGTACCCTAAGATGCACAGACAAGGCCTGGGGTAAAAAGTTGAAACGACACTAAACAGTATATGACTTTAAGTTGTATTTTTCCAGTCTTTCTAATGGAAACTTCTAACACATGGCACCTATGTTACAATGTTTGCATATCACAACTTTGCAGGGTTAAGATCTGTACCCAAAAAACAAAAACAAATAAAACTCCTGGCTTGGTACCATCAGAGCAATACCCAAGATTCCAGATCAAGTTGAGTCCTGCATGGAGAATAATATCACTTGTTAACTTGGCTTTGAGTCAGCAACAGAGAGAGTTCATGATTCATATTAACATTATTTGGAGAAAGAGTCACCAAGCCATCATCCAGTCAAAAGGTGCCCAGACTCTTTCTTCCAGACCAATTGAGAAATCTCTCCTTCCCTTCTCCCCTCCCTACTAGACCCCACTCTGTTTACACTGAGAGTTATTTGCTCTATCATGTAAATATAATTAAAGAGAACATTCCATTCCCTAAGCACTCTGATTAAGTGAAATTTCAATTTTTTCTGTTTTATTTACCAACAAATGAGTACCTTGTCTGCATTGAATGAGAAAGTTTACAAATTGGGAGCTTCCTATATTGATAAAATTATGGGTTCAAATTTTCTCCCTATCAAAATTAAGAAAGGAAAACAGAATATGTAAATAGACATATAATGTAATGTTTCTACCATTCAGAATTGTTTCTTTCTCAACAATAAGGACATCGGTAAAAAAAAATCATTCTGATTTCTCTAAGTAAAAAATAAAATATGAAATTTCAAGAAACAAAAACTTGAATGGATATTTTTGAGGCTGCATTTGTACATTCTATACTTGATGCTAAGGAATGAAGTTTTCTGAAAAACAAAAAGATAAATGATACAAATCGGTTCTACATAGGCAGAAAGAGAGTTCTTGATATTTACATGATGTAACACCTTGGTCCAAGGACACCATAAGTAGTTCCATTTTCTTTGATATTTGTAAGAAGGTAGTATTATCTCCTTCTATGATTCTCCTATAGAGATGATAGATAGATGGATGGATGGATGGATGCCAGTATTTCTGTCCTGTACAATGATTCCTTTAACTAATAGCCCAATTGTAATTTCAAAGTTTTAATGAAGACATATTTCAAAGGAAGGCTCAGATAAAAGAATTCATAAGATCTGTTCTTCCCTACCAATGTGGTCAAACCAAATGATTCAATTCAATTCAATAAAAATGCATTAGGTATCTATTATGTGTAAGGTACTGTATTCATTTCTGGGGATACCAGGGCAAATATGAAACAGGATGTAATATGAATATAAGTAGTAAATTCACGCTCTCTATATATTAATAGAAAAAGGAGAAAAGGCTGATAATAGGAAGAATCAGAATCAGGGATATGAGGTAGGACCTGAGCTTTGTTTTGAGAGGATTCTATGAGGCAAAGCCTGAGAAAAGATTATCTGACACAGGGCTAACTTGAGGCATAATTTATGTGAAATAACAGAGGGAGTAAGTGGCACATTGTATATGGGGAAGAGCTGAAGAGAGGTAATAAAAAAAATAAGATTGAATAAGTAGGTGGGAGCCAGAGAGTAGAGAGTTTCAAATTCCTGACTGAGGAGTTTATATGATCAAAGTCTTTGCAAATGTAATTATATAGTCATGAACATTTTGCAAACATCAATCTGAACTGAATTTTACCTTCAATCAGCCTTTTCCTTTAAGACTTGGCAAAAGGATTGGCATCAATTTCAAGTTACTGCATCAAAAAGCATTCCCTTCCTTTCAACTCTTTGGCTGGTATAACTATTTTACATGAGATTGAAAATAGAGAAAAGTCTTTGTGACCCACAATTATGATATACAAATCAGATTTTTCCAAAGCATTGGCTACTCACATCTTAATAGAATTAAATTTAAGAATTGTTTGGGGAATCTTGATACTCTAAAGCAGTAGTATGAAGTGTTTCCAGATAGTTCAAAAGAGCTAACTCATCACCTAAAGGCCTGATTCACTCTCAAGTATTGACTTACCTACTAAGAGAATCAGGCTTTCTGTTGTTAAAGAAAATAACCTTGAAGCCCCACTGTACTACCTTCTTTCTATAATAGTAAAACTTGGTGAATAGATAAAGCCAAGTATTCAAATATATACTATAACAAGAAAAGGTGATTTAGACCAGGAGTGAGACTTAGAAGGTCAATTGTATCTAGTAGATGGTAATCTAGATAGACAATTGTAATCGAGTAGAAGGAGGAAACACAGCTGTCATAATACTCACTCCTCATAGCTTACTTGACTATCAAGCTTATTGGATATTAAATGCAAGATCCTTCTTCCCAAACTCTACAATCTAGCCAAATCAACTTTTTTTTTCTGTTTCTCACGCATGATGCTTCATCCCCATGCCTTTGGAAGGGCTGATGTCCATAAATAGAATGCAACCCTTCTTCAATTCTGTATTACTGAGCCATTTCCTTCCTTCAAGACTCAACCTAAGGGCCAGCTAGTTGGTATAGTAGAGCACCAGCCCTGAAGTCAGGAGGATCTGAATTCAAATCTAGTCTCAGACACTTAACCCCATCTAGTTGTGTGATCCTGGGCAAGTCACTTAACCCCAATTGCCTCAGCAAAAAAAAAAAAAAAAAAAAAAAAAGACTCAATCCAAGTAATATGTTCTCCTCAATGTTGTTGCCCTCTCTCTCAAAATAACTTTATATTTATTTTGTAATTATTCTGCATATTGTTATACACACATGTATGTATATATGTGTATGTTGTCTTTCTCAAAAAAACATAAGTTCTTTGAAAACAGGAAGAGTTTTATTTTCATCTTTTTAATTTTCGTACCTAGAATGATGTCCAGCAAAGTAGCTACTTATAAATTCTTGTTGACTGATTACTGAAATAGAAAAGTACTCCTGAGGTGTGTGGAACGGGGAGCAGAGCACTCCCTCTAGAGCCAGAGGCAGGCTGGGCACTGTTGTCTATTAGGTGACTGGGAAAGCTATTCCATTCTCTCCTGGACCTCACTTTTCCTCTATGAAATACAGTCATCCCTCTGGACCATTTTGGTTCCTCTTGTTCCTTCCTCCGAAGTGGATGGGGGGGGGGGGGGAAGTGGGCTATCATTGCTACTCAGTGGTTTAATGTGAAATGAAGGGGTTGAACAAAATGGCCTCTGAAGTCCCATCTAGTTTTAGATTTGTGATGTTGTGAATGGAATGATCATTGAATTAAGCTGGCTTTCCACTAGCAAGGACTAGAGAGTCTATATGAATTAAGTGCCTTTTCTTCATCTTCACTGTACTTCACTCCGTCACAAGACGAAGGTCCTTTGTTTAATACCATCAATGCCAACATAATTCCCCCAGCAAGAGTTCTTTTTTCATTTCAAGGAAACAAAAAAAATTGATCTTCTATCAGGAAAGATTGAGATTCATGAGTAATAATAATGAAAACTTGGCGCAGATTAGATTCTTCCACTGGAGTCCTAGAATAACTGAACTTCTGATGTTAGAGGAAATCTCATAATGGGGTCAAAATGATAAATCTGTCCTCAGAATTCCCCAGGACAAGTGTGAAATATCCCATGGATCTTTTTCTTCAGAGTTAGTATAGTATAGTGGATCAAAAACTATACTTAGAGTCAGGATGATTTTTAATTTATTTCTGGGAAATTTCAGTTATGTCTGTTTCTGTAACTGCATTTGAGCTTTTCTTGGCAAAGATGCTGGAGAGGTTTACCATTTTCTTTTCCAATTGATTTTACAGATGAGGAAACTGAGGAAAATCAGGTTAAGCGATATTCCCAGGGCCACGCAGCCAGTAAGTGAATGAGGCCTCAGTGCTAAGCCCAATACTCTATCTGCTCTATCCACTGCAGCAAGGAGTTGAACTAAGAATCTAGATGAAATAGGTGCAAATCCTATTTCAGATCCTTACTAGCTCTGTGTCCATGGACAAGTCACCCCTTCTCAATCTATTTTCTCCTCTATAAAATGGGGATAATGAGAGTACTCATGTTACAGGATAGTTGTGAGCATCAGAAGAGATAATATACATAAAGCACTTTGCAAATCTTAGAGTACTAAATAAATTTCATTATTGTTGCTGTTGTTATCATTACTATCATCATTCATGATAGTGTATCAGAAGAAGAGAAAGAAAAGCCGAGCGTTCCCTTTCCCAGATAGCCCAGCTATGGACTTGAAGCTCCTAATCAGCTTTTAAGGACTGTACCATGTAGAAGGAGAGTTTATGTCCTGAACAAAGAGAATAAATAACAGAATTGAATGAATGGCTCTGTAGATAGGGTCAGGTCTCTTCTAATTCTCAAGTTCACTCACTCTATGAATAAGCCTCTAATTCTTTTTAGTTGTCACTTCTCTGCAAAAATTCTCAATCAATTTTAAAGCTAGGTCAGAAACTACTTCTCAATATGTGGATAATAAGAAAGGAAAGGATTCCTAATTAATAGGAAGTACCTGAGCTCACATTTTAAATGTGAATCTGTAATTGGTCCGATTTTTTTTCTTACCCTCATAAAAAAGGCAATATTGTTATTTAATATAACATGGTCACACAAGTCCAACATTCAGGCCCAATTTCTTTTCACCAGCCTCTCTTAGTCCCTTATCCTATACTATACAATGTCTCCCCCTTCCCTTCTATATTCCCAACCTACACACACCCTTTGTTCAAATACTGTAAAGAGTTTAATGGCAAAAACCAGGAAATTCCCAAGTTCAGGCTGATACTATATAACTCACAGCCTTAAAAATATATATATACAGAGCCAACACATTGCCAGGAATCAAGACAACTTCAGTCTTAGCTGTTAATTTCCCGAGTATCCTCAACTCTACAGAGTTTTCATGAATAACAAGTCAAGTACTTAATTTTGGAATGATCAAAAACATAGAAGATTATGAAAGTTTAGGAAATCCACATTTCTTAACTTCTAGTGACTCTAGACCTCTTCTTTTTGAGCCTTAAAAAAATTGGCATATAGAGGACTTGTATTGCATATATTCTATAAACATCCATTGAACTAAATATTTAAATTGAAACCTATTCATTTATACATATAAATGTCGAACTGTTGATAAGAAGAATCTGGTCAATTCTTTGAGCTCTTTTTCTCATAGAATGGTAGGTAGTCTCAGAGCCACAAGGATTAAATGGTGAAGAGCTTTGTCTCTTCTTGATAGGTTGATGGTTCTATGGGATGATTAAAATTTCCCCATAGGGAAAGCTCTAATTGGTTCAAAATGGTGTAGATATGAACCATACATTTATAAGAAGAAAAAGAGCTGTTTTGGAACTGTTGAGGGGAAGGAGGGGCAGGGAACACAAAACTGAGCACTAAGAGGAGCCAAATCAGAGAGCGACTGAACTGAGAGCAGAGGTCTGGGTCCCTGAGGAACCAAAGCCTTTCTCCTTCCATAGGAAATATTCCCTTCTCCAACTCCATTCCATTCTCAGAGAGGACAGCCATGGAGAGAGTTATAACAGAGCTCTCCAGACCAAAAGATGGCAATAGCCAGTGAGTAGTGATAGAATGATTGATGAGAGTCCCTGGACCCAGTTGTGAAGAGACAATGGGAGATCCTTGATGGAAGCTGTGAAGAAGGGAATCACATGACAAAGTGGTGAGCATTCCTGTATCTTGGTGTTTTGTAGACAAAAAGCAAGAGTTCCTAGAGTAAAGCCTGAGCATGTAGCCCCAAAACTGAAGGAACTCAAAGAGACTGAATTACAATGTAGAGAAGAAAAAAATAGTTCTTTATTCTCTTCTGCCATGACTTTGTAGACAGCATACATTTGAATAGAAGGTGGGTGCTTCTCCAGTGACCTCAGTACAATAAAGCAAGAAGCCTGTCAAGGTCCCTGGAGTAGAAAATAGGACCAAGTAGAAAGGAGAGGGGTATCTCAAGCTTATGGACTTGAACGTTTTGTGTTTCTCCACACTGCTTATGGGCACCTAGGAGTTCTTTGTGGGATTTTTGCCTTCTGTCTGTAAATAAAGACTGTCTCATGTTCAATATCATATGCTTGAATATCTGTATAAGAGCCAAGACCCTTTTCTTACATCTGTCAAATCATACAGAGAAGCGATATTCTGAAGTTCCATGAGGTAGCTCTGGGTATAAACAAAATGAGCCAAAGGGAGATGATTTTTGAGAGATCTACAATGTTAAAACCAGTTCATATGAGTCCAGAACTTAGGACACTGATGTATAGGCTACATAATTTTAATGTGAGTATATGCATATGTAAAAAAATGATATAGCAAGTTTTCGTGCAAAAGAAGAAAGTTAGCTACATGTTACCTATGTGATAAATATATACATATTAATGATTTCAAAATAATATCATTGGCAATAATAAAAATAATAATAGTGAATCTCTAATACTTCATCATTATTACTTCTGACTTGCTGTACTATGTATTTCACATGTGATTAAGTAGAAAAAACAAAATTAAATACAGAAGGAGGGTGGAAATAATCTGTCTGATTTATACTTTACACAGGGAATCTTAGGGGAAAAAACAGTGTAAAGGTGACAGTTTTATTTTCTGACTGAATGCTACAAATATATATATACATATATTATATATATATATATATATAAATGAAGAAGGGAAGGAAGGAAGGAAGGAAGGAAGGAAGGAAGGAAGGAAGGAAGGAGGGAGGGAAGGAGGGAAGGAGAGAGGGAAGGAAGGAAGGAAGACAGGAAGGAAAGAAGAGAAGGAAAGAAGGAAGGGAAGGAAGAAAGGAAGGAAGGAAGGAAGGAAGGAAGGAAGGAAGGGAAGGAAGGAAGGAAGGAAGGAAGGAAGGAAGGAAAAGGGAAGGAAAGAAGGAAAAAAGGAAGGAAAAGGAAGGAAGGAAGGAAGGAAGGAAGGAAGGAAGGGAAGGAAGGAAAGAGGAAGGGAAGGGAAAGAGGAAGGAAGAGGAGGGAAGGAGGAAGGAAGGAGAGAGGAGAAGGAAGGAAAAGGAGAGGGAGGAAGAAGGGAGAAGGAGAGGAGAGAAGAAGGAAGGAGAGGATAGGAGAAGGAGGAGTAGATTAGGAGAAGGAAGGAAAATAGGAAAGGTAGAGTGTAAAAAGAAGGAAGTAGAAAAGGAAGGAAGGGAGGAAGGAAGGAAGAGAGGGAAGAAGAGAGATAAATGAGGGAAGGAAGAATGCAAAGAAAGAAGGAAGAGAGAATGACTATTGTGATGAAAGAGGATAATAGATTCTATATGATATAACTATCAAAATATCAGGACAGCTTTAATTTTCAAACATATAATGGTCTTAGAGCTCTTCAAGTTATAATCCTATGATGTATACTGCACTCAAGAGATAAGGTCTCAATTCCTATTGTCCATCAGGCAGTTAGCTAAAAAGAATTTCAACAGTCTGATCTTGGTGAGGAATTCTTTGACCATGCTAACCAATGAAATAAATAAAAATACAAACTTGACCTCAATTTTTTGTCATTAAATCCAGGATTAATAGATTCTAACATATATTAATCTGTCAAGAATATTCTTCAATGTTCCTCTACCATAGCATTAAAGCATATATAATATTGGTCTTAACTACTCATGCATTTTAACTCTATATGCTAATCCATAAAAGATAATTCAACATCTCCTTTGTTCATCATCATTTAATAAATCAACAGGTCTGTTTCAGTTGAATTTGATGTAATGGCATTTATGAGCATTACCAAAATCATGCCAACGACTTAACATTGAATGCAGATATAAGAATGACTCTAGACTTATTTTAATAACAATATTGGAAAATGCAATAGTGAAGAAATTTATTTCTTTTCAATAACTGATAAAATATGCACAGCTAAGGCCTCAAAATGTCCTTATGATTTAAAAAATAGTCTTTTATTCTTTTTAAATATCACATAATCTATCAGACTTGAAGAAGATGTGTGAATGTGATAACCTCGAATACAAAGTAAATTATCATGTAATCGGGATAAAGTAATTAACTTTAGATCCAGAAGATGCCCATTAAATCAAAGTTTCACTGAATTTTGGGCACTGGTTTTACACGTCATCTAGTAAAGTGGTTCATTTATTACAAAAATGTCAACAATGATATGAAACAGAATGGAATGGAAAAGCAGAGTAATAGAGACTGACTCTAGAACTAAGTTCCAGTTAAGGAATAAAAATTGGAAAAATAAGCAAATATAAGAAAATCACCATCATTATATCTTTCTGAATATATGCCTATGTGTTCAAAAATGCTCCACCCAAAAAAATTCCAAATTAGGTGAAAGTAATTCCTAAATAATTTACAAACACACTCAAAGAAAAAAATTGATTTTTTAAAATAACTACATGAATACGTATAAGAAATGAAGCAAGAGATTAATGTAGAATAAACACTGTAAAACAGAAGTAAAGAACTTAATCATGGGAAGTCCTGGGAATACAAATGGAAATGCTAGACACGTTGTGATCAAAAGATCACATTCAAAGTGGAGAAGGAAACAAATTCAGCAACGAGGCAGACAGAAAATTTGGATGTTCATAAGGATATAACAGCAAGCTGAATGGCAAGACTCAGGAATCCTTATGGTTCAGTAGCAGAGCAAATGGTTGTGGTCAGGGATTTGGAAAGCCCAATGGCAGGGCAAATGATAAGACCCAATTATCCTTAGAGTCCGGCTCCATCTTATCAGAAACATCATAGTTGGTGATTCCCTGCTAATTAAAGTAGTGTGAAAGGCTATTTTACACCATGGGGATCTGATAGGGGCTAAAGCCTACCACCATTGGAATAGAAGATTCTTGTAGAATCTGACCCAGGGTGGTCCTGGAGCCTTGGAAAAAAGGATTATGAACTGGCCTAATCAGCTTCACCCAGCTCTTACTAATTGCCTCTGGATAGATATGAATTAGGTTAGGGTTTCCCCAGCAGCATTGGTCACTGTATGAGCATCACCCATTTAGAGTGACCACTAATTGATGTAGTTAACTTAATCCAAAGATAATATAAGACAATAGACTATCAAGTCCCAAATTATGTGGTTCAAAAGTACAAAAGAAATAAACAGAATGAGAAAAACAATAGCATTTAAGCATAAATTGGATCAGTACTTTCCCAGGCAATCACCCTAGACTACCTATACCCTCCTCCCTTACCCACTTTGATCTTCTGGTGAACCCTCTCAACTTTATTCTGCCCACTTTTCTTGAGTTCCTTGTATACTTATCCTACAGAGGTCCTTGTCTTGCCAAGTATCAACCTTGGATTATTTCCATCATCTGTTGTTTTCACTCCTACAAAATGCTCCTGAACAAAGTTGGAGGAAATAATAAAACTTTGGCGAGTCCCCTACAAATTTATGTTATATAATTTCAATTAAGTCCTCACTGCAGCAAGGCAAGGTTTTTTTAGGTTGGTGTTTTTTTTTTTTTACTTTTTATACCTCATATCTCCCTATTTGACTTACTATCCCACTTAGTTCAGAAACTTTTCTAAATCTTTTCAACCCTCAAACTTCCATGACTCAACATTCACCAGATCTCTCAGCTGAAAACACTGCTACATATTTCACTGAAAAAAATTGAGACCATCCTCTAAGAGTTTCCTCTTTTCTCCTTTTCCTTATCTCATCACTCAGTTGCTTTCCAATACTTTCTCTTCCCTCACTCCTATTTCACAAAGAAAAAATGGTCCTTTTCCTTGCCACAGCAAATCTCTTTATATGACCAAGTAATTCCACTCCATTCTATCTTCTCCAACAGGTTGCCCCTCTGTTATCCCCATGCTCTCACTAATCTTCAAATGCTCTCTGTCTACTCCCAACTGTTCACAAACATGCTCAACTCTCCCCTTTTGTAAAAAAAAAAACAGAGAAACAAAAACCCCCTCACTTAATGTATCCAGCCTCATAATCTATCATCTTCTATCTCTTCTTCATTTTTTGGCTAAAGTCTATGAAAAATCCATCTTTACCTAATGCCTTCACTTCTTTTCCTCTTATTCTCTTTACTCTGTAGTCTGGCTTAGCTCATCATTCAGTTGAAACTGCTCTTTCCAAAGTTACCAAAGGTCTCTGAATCACAAAATTGAAGGATTTTTCTCAATCATTATCCTTCTTGCCTTTTGGCATCAATAACCCTCTGTCACCTGGCAGTCTTTAGCACTGTCAGTCATCCTCTTGTCCTTGAAACTCTCTTCTCTAGGTTCTTGGGACACTGCTCTCTCCCGACTTGCTTTCTACCTTTCTGACTACTTTTCTCAGGCTCATTCATCCAAGTCATGCCCACAGAAACAGAAGAATAATTTATATAATTATGCAAAAATCATTTATCTATAAGCAACATGGTAAAAACAAATAACTTTTAAAAATTTAAGAATTCTGATCAACTAATCACAATTTCAAAGAACCTAAAATGAAACATGCTATCCACCTTCTGACAGAGAGGTGGTAGGCTCAAGGTAAAAATGGAGACATCTTTTTTTTTAATGTGGCCAATGTAGGAGTTTGTTTTGCTTAACTATGTATAATTGTTACAAGGTTTTCTCTCTTTTCAATGAGTAGACAAGAAGAAAAGAAAATAGATTTTTATTCATTGAAAGTTTAATTTTAAATAATTTTAATATCAGAATGGACTCAAATTTCCACAGCAGTAACCCAACTCACCTACTCTTTCCAGATTAAAATTATATTCTTCCAGATGTCTCAGTTTTTTATCTACTGTGATTTTGCTGGGTTAGTTTGGATCTACCCAACTAAAAGGAAATACCCAGACTGAATTAAGTTTAAATCTGTAAGATAAGGATTGGCATGTCTTAAATGGACTTTGAGATGGTCTATGCTCAATCTCCATCACAGAAATTTTTGATCCCCCCACTAAGAAATTGTGTAGGATCGTGGAATTTTTTAATTTAAATGATCTCAGAAATATCATATTATCGAGTCTAACTCCCTCATTTTAGACATGAGGAAACTGAGGTTGAGAAAATTAAAGTGATTCACTCAGAGTTGCATGACTCAATTAAGTTTCAAGAATGGTTTCAAGACCTTTTAAGAAAAATCTGATCTAACTTTCATGGAGTCAGGAGTTTAGAATGTTGTTCCCTCCTCATTCTGATCTATCAGACCAATCTAATTGTATTTTGGATTAGAGCTAATTTGTGGGCATATAAATTGCATGGGAGAAGGATAATATTTTTTCTATTTACCTTCAGGAAAGTCAGAGCATATATTAGGCAATCAATAAATGTTTGTTGAGTTTAGGATGAACTTAGAACCGGATGATTTTGGCAAGTCATCTTTCCCTCTGTTCATGTTCTCTCTCCAGAAAAATAAGTATTACATGTTCTCTGAAACAAGGTATATTGTTAAATTGCACAGAACATTTTGTAGAAGTCTGGGTCTTATAGTTATTCTGCAACTTCATAGGATCATAAATTTAGAGCTTATAGAGGCACCATCTTCAAATGACACATAAGGAAACTGAAGCTCAGAAACAATGAAAAATATAGTATTCTAGTATTAGTATTAAATATAGTATATAGTATAGTATTAAATATAGTATTAAAATCCAGCTCTCCTGACCCAAAATCCAGTCCTCTGAATCCTGAACTTAGCTGCTTCCTGACTAGCATTTCTAATATTTCCCTAAATGTAGTTTTATAGAAATAAGTCCCTTTTATTTCTTTTAGAGACATACTAGCCTTCCTAAAGTTCAGTTCAGGGAGATAGGAGTCATTGTGTTTTTTTGCAAATAAAATATACAAAAGAAAAAGTAAATGAGTGTTACCATGTTATTTGTATCATAGTCTGAATAGGAGGGGAATGAGAGATACTTTCTCATTTCTATCCTTGCCTGAACAAGAATCTCTTCTACAAAACATCTGTGTTGTTTCCTCCTAACAGAATATAAGTTCTTTGAAGACAAAGACTATTTTCATTTTTGTCTACACTCCTGACACCTAACACAGTGCTAAGCATATTATAGAAACTGATTCAATGTTTGTTGAACAGATTACATATCCTTTTAATTTACATACTAGATGGCTCCTGGGATCAGGTAGAATGAACGAACATAAGAAAGCATTTTCCCTGTGAGCAACTAAGTGAACTGAAGCCCCTTGCTCCAGCTGCCTCATCTTCTCTTGAGTTACATTCCCCATCCCTACCCTCACCCCACAATACATGTAAGAACTGTCTCACAGATGCAAAGAGGTGTTTTCCCCAGGAGCCAAAAATAAAGTTCCTTGATGCAAAATACTAAACTGAGATGCAATGATACTATTTCCAGGCAAGATCACAGGATGAACCAACCCCAAGAGTTCACTTAAAAAGCTTTCTCCTAATTTTCCCAGGAACAGTTTTATCACTTTGTAGTTGAGAGTATTTATTTCTTTTCCAAACAGGAACTGTTGATGAATGGAGAACAGCAGAGGTTTGTGGAATTTCAAACCTGAAGATGATTGCTAAGGCTAAAAATAATTCAGCCTTGTTTTAGTCAAGGAAGACTTGATGAGGGATAAAGGGGAAGAGACTGTCTCCTCTGGCTGGATCTTTATGACACCAAAACACAAAAACAAACAAAACCCAATCCAGAATAAACAATTCATATGGCAAACTGATTGGTCAATATCATTGGGAAATTAATATTCCAGTCATAAATTTGACTTTTTTCAAAAATTTCAACAATTTCAAATCAAATCAAACTACTAGAAAATTTAAATTTCACTCTTAAGGGAAAATCTACTACCGTGGAATAGTTCTCTCCCCAAAGATAGAGGATAAATGAAAGTGGACTATTTTGTATCACATACATAACAAAGATAAATCCATTTTAGTTATGGTGAAGGGAAGATAGTAAGAGTATTGCATAAACACATATTAATAAAGTCAGGGAAATTTGTCTGCTTTTCTCTGATTAATAGCAGGAACTTGGATATTTATTGAATTAAAGAATTTTATAATGTTAGACTTGAAAAGGATTGTTCATCTAGTATAGTCCCTTCATTTTACAGTTCAGGAAACTGAGTCATTGAAAGGTTAAAAAGGCATCTCAAGATTACTTGAGGTAGCAGGGGACACAGCAGGGATGGAGCCCAAGTCCTCCAACACCAAATCCAGTGCAGTTTAGAAGGCATTCTATATGAATGGAATTTCTAGGGCTATTTGAGAGAAAATTTGACAGAGAAGGAGAGAACATTATTCATATGTGTTATAGTTGAGGGGAAGGCTCAGGTGCTACATAGGATAACCAGATAAGACAGGTGGTGAGTAGGTGTATGCAATTTGAAGAGGATAGGGTAGGATATATGAGAAGACTGAGGTAATCTTGGATCCCTGGGAGAAGAGCTTTCTAATAGCTGATCTTGGAATAGAGATCAATGACATGCAAAAAGCTCCTCCGAATCTTTGGGGAGAAGGGGAGGGAAAGGCAGGGAATAGCATCTTTAGGATTATATATATATATATATATATATATATATATATATATATGTGTGTGTGTGTGTGTGTGTGTGTGTGTGTGTATGTGTATGTGTTATGCATATAGACACAAACATATATGTGTATGTGTGGAGAGAGAGAGAGAGACAGAGACACAGAGACAGAGACACAGAGAGACAAAGGGAAGGGGCGAGGATTATAGTCAGGGATGATGTGAAAGAGCCAGACTTGACAGAAAGCAAAGGACAGTGTTAAAGACTTTTCAGCTCTTTGGATAAGGGATAAAAGAGCTTTTAGCTGAAGCACTAGCACAAGAGATATAAAAGTATAATAGTAGAGACATGTAGAAATGAGCTACTTCCTTTCCCCATTAGTATTTAATGATCATCTAGACAGAGAGGAGGACCAAGGTTTTGGAAATCACTGACATGAACTGTTGGAATCCTTACAAAGTATTAACTCATTAGAGTTGATAGAGACAATAATTATCTAATTTAGCATAGTTCAGTATGATTGATCTGATCTTACAAGGAGATGTTATGGGCCAGAACTTGAAACAAGGTACTACGTATTTAGAAACAATGCTTGTGTTCACACCTTTAGAGAGCTCATATAAGCAAGAAGCTCTTAGAGCCAGAGGCACTCTGGGACAGACACAGAGGCACTCTGGGACAGATGCAGGATTGAACAGGATGGAAGCAGAATCTCCACTACCGCCTTCTCCCCCATCTACAACCAAAGTGACTCTGGCTCGTCTTACTCCACCCCCTAGTCCCTCGTACAATCTTCTGTAGACACCAATCATTGAGTTAGCACAGGATAGTGGGAAGGACCATTTTCCAAGCATATGCCCATAGAGTATTGTCCAATCAGTAATTACCCCTAAGTGCTTGAACCAACCTCAGTGCAACAACAAGAGTTTCAGCCCTCTACATCTCCCACTTTCTTTTGTTTTAGAACACAGGTGGTCATGCCATCCCTAACTTCTCAGGAGGTGAGAGCCCCCGAGGGGAGGTGATCACGCCCTCCCTGACATCTCAGGAAGGGAGATAAAAAACACCAAAGGGAAGTGGGGATTGCTAGCAGGTTTCTCGGCTGAAGGCTCTTATTAGAAACAGGTATGCACAAACCCATCAGCCTGGGAGGTATTACACAAGCACACAGCAATAATGTATAGGCTATTAGTAATGACTCTCCCCACAACCAGTGCAGACTCAATGTGGTGCAACAAACATGAATTGTATATGTAGTGATATAACAAACAATATAAATCAATATGGTAATATAAGAGATTTCTAGAAGTCCTAGAAGGAGGGTATATAAACAACAGTCGCACATATGCCTTCTTCAGCAGCCAAGAAATACTCCAAAACCAATCTATTGTCCATTGCTTCTCGTGTCAGGGAATCCAATGATCCCTGCAAGTTTTTGAAGTCCTGCCACAGTCTTTTTATGTGTTAAGGAATCCAATGATCCCAGCAGATCCCAGCAGATCCCTGCAACAGTCTTATCATTTCTCAGAAAATCCAATGATTCCTGAGGGTTTTCAAGTCCTACAATCGTCTTATCATATATCGGAGAATCCAATGATTCCTGAGGTTTTTGAGGTCCTACAACAATCTTATCATGTCTCAGAGAATCCAATGAGGGTTTTGAAATCCCAGTCCTCTGTGTCTGTCCCAGAGTGCCTCTGGCCCTAATTCTTGCTTATATGAGCTCTCTAAAGTTGTGAACACAAGCATTGTTTCTATCAGTTCCACTTAGTACCTTGTTTCAAGTTCTGGCCCATAACATCTCCTTGTAAGATCAGATCAATCATACTGAATCATGCTAAATTAGATAATTATTGTCTCTATCAACTCTAATGAGTTAACACTTTGTAAGGATTCCAACAATGAACCTCCAATTCCAGCCCTACATTGCCAGTAGAGGGAAAGCACATGACTGCCTTTCTCCTAAATGGTTGGGAACATCTGATATAAATAATAGTACCACCTTGACAAGCTAAGGGATGACCAAGTAAGCATTCTAGATATATTCCATACAAGGACCAAGTGAAAGAACAAGATACATTCAGCCTGGAAAACTTTCTTAATGGGGACATGATAACTGTCCTCAAACTGTTGAAGGGCTGTCATGAAGAAGACTGATTAGATTTGTTTTATTTGGCCCTAGGCAGTAAACTAAGAGCAATGGGTGGGTGGGACTTTCAGGGAAGCAGATATCAGATCAATATAAGGAAAACTCCTCAATGAGTGGAGCTATCCCAAAGTGGGATGGATTGACTCAGGAGGTGGTACAAATCACAACTCCTCCACCCATTCTCATCCTGTGTAATACTTGCCCATTTCCTCTCATAAATCTTCCATAAAGGCTGCATTGTGCTGGAGCCTTTCAGCATTATGTGGATACCAGAATTCTCTCTTGCCTAGTCCATGACTAGCTTACCTTCTAATTCTAATCAGATATTACATAGATATCTTTTTGCCACAAGTGATCATTGATAATGAGTTCTGGGCTATTTATACTTACTAGGCAGAATGGTGCATGGGGAGAGAGCTCTAGGTTTGTTAGTGGTCAGAGAACCTGGATCCAAGCTTCAGCCCCACTATTAGGACATTGCATTTCTTTAGACCTCAGTTTCATTATCTGTAAAATGAGAGAGATACTAGATAACCTTGAGCGTCTTTCCATTCCAAATCTCTCATTCAATGACTCTATTGATTCTTCAAAGACAGTGACATCCCATGATTCAGACATATAGTACTATTGGTGTTAAAATGTGGTTATACCCACTTGTTTGAAAGATTTGGGGGATTTTTGAAAGTGTCTTATTTCCTAAATATGATTTTCTCCACCCTCTTCTTTCAGTTTTTAATATAGTCAGCTCATTGGCCATATGCAGTGAATATCCAAGATAAAAAACTGATCAATTAATTCAATAGGCTTTCTACCAAACTGTATATCACAGGGTTGACAATGGACATTTTCCACTTACTTGGCTTCTTCAGTATGAAGTTTATGCCAAATTCTTTTGAGTGATAATAGATCTCACTAAGGAGACCCTGAAGTATTCTGAGTTTGATACAATGAGCATCCATCAAAAAAAAAAAAAAATTCTAAAAGCTTATTGACTGGAGGGCAATAGGTAAAAATACTGGATGAACAGCATCAAGAAACGCAAAGACATGAATAAGTGTCATTTACATTATCCTTTAAGATGTGCAAATTTTCTTATGTCTCTTATCTATTTATGCTTCACAACCACTCTGTGAGGTAAATACTACCATTATTATTAAACCCATTTCACAGACAAGAAAATCAGGCCTCAGAATTTAAATACTTGTCAATTATAAAACTAATTAATGTCGATGATAGGACTTGAACCAAAGTCTTCTCAATTTCAGGTACTGTACTCCTCCATTTTACCATGAGAACTTATCTCCCCTATGAAATGGCTAAGGACAAGAGCTGGCTCTTGTCCTTAGCCATTTCACCCAAAGCCTTAGAGACTGGAATTAATAATTGCTATAATCATTCATATAATCATTTGTGCTCCCTTGAGAAACAAACTTCTAGACCAAATGTTTGGTGGTACTAATATGCTACAGCATTTTTTTTTAGACTGGCTCATTTTATAGGGTCAGAGAGGCAAAACAGGAAAGTCATTTGGCCTGAGCCTCCATCTCAAAAAGGTCCTAACATTAAGCACACAAATGACTTTGGCTGTTTAGGCTGTTTATGTAATAAGAATATGTTCTTTTATTTTTTAATATCAATGCTGACAGCAACATATTTTCCTTCAATAATTAAAGTATTTACACAGCAAAGCCTAGGGAATATTAATTTTTTTTTAAAAAATCAGATTATGTTTCATTTTAATGCCTTACTTTTATCTTCTCATATCATTTTTTGTTGTTGTTATTTTTGCAAGGTATCTCAAAAACTGGAAGTACTGGAGAATGTCCCTAGACCTCTAAGAGCTCACTGATCTTATTGAGTCTAAGGTCAAATGGGGGGAAATTCACAGCTTTGGATGAAATTTTTAGCCTTACTCTTTAAACAAGTCATAAAACCTACCTCTGACCTTTGAAATTCAGATTATTTAGCAAACCAGAAACAAATTCCTTTCAAGAGCCTTCTCTGGCCCCCTTAATAACCTAAATAGCAGGGCAGAGTCTTTTCAAATGAAGTTACTTAAAGAGTTTGCTTAAATTGAAAAGGAAGTGACCTGACTTCTAGTCTGTTTTCTGACACTAGCCATATGACCTTTATGCAAGTGATTTAATTCATTCTGTGCCTCCATTTCCTCATCTGCAAAATGAAAGGCTTGAACTATCAGTCTCTAAGGCATCTTTCATTGCTTATGATTTTCTTTTCCTTTTTTTTTTTTTTTTTGTATCCATAACACTTAATAGAATGCCTGGCACATAGCAGGAGTTTAATAAATGTTTGCTGAATTGAATTGATTAAACAGGATTTAAAGACACAAGCTTGTCACTTAGTCCCTTAAGCTTTGTATCAGTTGGACATAGCTCGCTTCAACAATGAGATGATTCAAACCAGTTCCAGTTGTTCAGGGATGAAGAGAGTCATCTATATCCTGAGAGAGGACCATGAGAGCTGAGTGTGGACCACAACATAGCATTCTCACTCTTTCTATTGTTGTTTGCTTGCATTTTGTTTTCTTTCCCAGTTTTCTTTTTCCTTATTGATCCGATTTTTTTTTTTTATGCAGCAAGATTACTGTATAAATATGTATATATATATTGGACTTAACATATATTTAACACATTTAACATGTATTGGACTACCTGCCATCTAGGGGAAGGAGTGGGTGGGAAGAAGGTGATAATTTAGAACAGAAGACTTTGCAAGGGTCAGTGTTGAGAAATTATCCATGCATATGTTTTGTAAATAAAAAGCTTTAATTTAAAAAAAGATAAAGCACAAAAAGTTTTGTATCAGTGAAACTCTTCTGCAATTAGCTTGACCTGAGAAGTAGCTAGGTTTTCTCCTTCCTATGTTACTCCTGGGAGTAATAATATTTCCCTTGTGTTTGATTAGCTTGAGGATATATTTGCCTTATCTTTGCAGATTACATGACATTGTGGAAGGAATGTTGAACCTGCAGTCAGGAAGACAGGAATCTGAATCTTCAGACACTCTGTAACCTTGATTAATACACTGAGCTTTGGGGGCTCAGTTTCCTCACCTGTGAGGAGATAAACTCAATGACCTCTAAATCTATGATTCTATGATCTATGACTTCATTTAATTCTTATAACCTTGTAAATCTATGAAACCCAGGGAAGTAAACAGGATATGGAAGATGTTGTTAACACCATTTTCCATATGAAAACACTAAGCCCCAAATAAGCTAAATGACTTTCACCATATCACATATGGAGAGTTAGTGGCAACTTCAGGAGAGATATTTGAGTCTCTTTCCTCTGTTTTTGGACTTTCTCTCAGTTCTTGGTCTGTTTTCTCCAAGCAGGGAAGAAAGCAGGAAGAAAGGAAATCAATGAACCCTATCCCCTTGAGAAGCAGAGTTAGTACTGGAACCAGCTAAATGGAACTTTTCTCCAGATCCTGAAAGTTAGAAGGAACTGATATGGTATTTGCCATGTTTCAACATTGTAGAAAAAATGAGTTTAGCATCCCGTTAGCCAATTTAAAATAGGAAGTTGACAAACACACTTGCTTCCACACAGTTGCACCCAATGTATGTTCTTCCCTGACCCCCAGTTTTTCTATAAGCAAGCAAAGCTGGTTTATGATGGTAGCACCTGTCCCTGGCACAAAAATTATGATTTGTAATTCCATTGAGTGCCATCTTAATTGGCACAGCACTGAGACAAGAAGGACGTAAGGCAGAATTAATTTGTCTGGCTTCTCAGTTAAGAGAAAGTTCAACCTGCAGATGAATCAGACCATGTTCTGACCATATTCCATCCCTAAGGGAGCAGTTACTCACACTCAGGAACAATATCGATCAAAGTTCTTCTCAAGTCTGTCTACTAATGTTTGCTGATGCTCTAACTAACTCTACACCTCTTACCTCCCTAGACCTGCTCCTCTTCCTTATACTTCTCCTGTATAGCTATCTCTACTTTGGAAAAAAATGAAAATTTTGTATAAAGGAAAAATACTGTTTCTTGGAAGTTTTCTACATTCACTGGTACCATCTGCAAGCCAGGAATGCCCTCAATACTTTTCTTTATGCTGCCCATCCAATTATAATGTAAATTTGCTGCTAGTTAAAAAATAGGACTAAACTTTTTCCTACTTTTCTTTTATCACCTTTTCCCTAGAAAACTACAAATAACACCAGATTCCCCTTTTTTCATCCTATTCATCCTTCATCTCCTCCCCCAACCTCTTCACATTCAGATTGAGCCATGTTGCGGCTACCGACTTGTCACCGACAAGCTACAACTTATCCACTGACAACTCAAGTCCTGGCGATAAGTTGTTCAAAGTCAGACCCGGGGCTGTCTCTGTTCCTAGAATATCTACCTTTTATATCTTCTCTAGGTTTGCTTTAATTAAAATAATAAAAAGCATTTTAAAAACCACAACAATGCAATCTGACCCCAAATGGAAAATAATACATTTTCATACCAAGTTATGATTTACTAATGAAACTTTTCTGATTGCCTGGAATCCTAGCATGAATTCAATGTGAATGAATTCAAAATAATGTTTACTACAAAAAGAATATAAGCAGGGAGGAAAACTCTGTATATGTGTACATAGATAGTTATATATACAAAGAGATAGAGACAGACATACAGAGACAGAGAGTCTATATATAGACATATAGAGAGCCATAAGATCTGTCTGAACCTGTTCAATCAATCAACTAACAATTATGAAGTATTAATTAAGAATCTTCTAAGTTCCCAGTAATGGTGCTAAGTGCTACAAGGGATGAAGAAAAAGGATAACATTTGTCTCAGTCAGATTTAATCCAGTCGAGATGACAAGACTAACATATACAAAACAATTAATGAGCCAAAAAATCCACATAATTATGATTACTGAACTTAAGAGTTGGGAAGCCCCATATTCAAATCACTTATTAGCTATCTGAACAAAGACAATTCACTTTACCTAGGACTTGAGTTACCTTGTCTGGAAAGTGGGAAAATAAAACCTGATATGCCTATCTCCTAAGGATATAAAAGGCTCAAATGAGAAGATGTATGTAAAGTGCTTTGCAAACTTTTAGATACTATAGAAATGTCAGGGACTGTTAATATAATGGTTATTATTACTAGAAATTAAATTGTATGATGGTGACCATCCAGGAAAGAAAAAGATTACTGTGGACTGGAATACTTGATAGAGACTTCATGGAGGAGAGAGAACTTGAGTTAGGTCCTACAAGATTGGAGAGAACTCCAATACATAAAGAGGAAGAGGGATGGTATTCTAAGCAGAAGATGGTATAAACAACAAGGATGGGCTATTGCTGGGATGAGGCAACTGGTCTGACTAAACAAAACGTGTTCCTTATTTAGTAATGAAAAGTAAGCTTGAATAGGTAACAGAAGGCCAAAATATGGATGTATGTATCTTAAAGGCAAGGAAAGAACTCAAACTTAATCTATTAGTATCAAGAAGTCAAAACCACTCACAATTGTAACAAATGTGGTGTTAAAATGTATCTATTCTAACTTATTTGAAGGATCCTTGGGATCTTTAAAAGTGTTACATTTTTTCCTAAAGATGATCTTGTCCATTCTTTTTTATTCTGTTTTGAATATGGCCAGTTCATTGGTCATATGTAGTGAATATCCAAGACACACATTGATTGATTAACTCAGTAGGCTTTCTACCAAACTGTATACCATGGAGGGAACAATGGGCATTTTCCATTTGCTAGGCTTCTATTCTATTGCCCCAAATTTCAATATGCATCTGAATGAACTCCAGTAGAGCTAGACCAACACTTTGAATATCTAGAACAGACAACACATATGTACAATAAGTTTGGCCGACAGTTCAAAAGGAAGAAGAGATAGAGCTGTGTAACAAAATACTTTAACTAAACCCAAAGTTTTCTATAACAATGAAATCCCATCTTTTCAACATAAACGTTTTACCCGTGTTATGTGGCAATGGGATCTGAACCATTATTAGCATTATAGAGAGAGCAATGGAAGGAACTTGGTAAGTGTGAGCATGTTACAACATATAACCAACTAGGAACTCTGAAGAATAAGAGTAAGGGACACCATCAGAGTTGTATGACAAAAATGAAAAAGCTGGGGCAAATATAGATGAAATTCTTGTAGAATGGAAAGGGGTAGATAGATCAGTTCTGCATCATTGAAAAGAATTTCTAGATACATGATAGCATAGATCCATTTGTGTCAAATATGAATTGCTACCATTTTAAGATCTGCTCCCTGGTTCAAGTCAACTGGAAAAAATACCAGAAACAAAAATTTTATACAAGCAAAATCAATAGTTAAAATCAGAAGGGAAATGATTAATTGAGAAATATATTTATAGCAAATTTCTCTGACATAGGTATAATGTGCAAACTAAATAGAAATCTGGTACAAACATAAGAAAAAAACATAGGCGATCAAATGTTACGTGGGCAGTTTTCAAACAAAATAATACTAGCAATCAATAAGCAAATGAAAAAATGCTCCAAGTTACTAATGTTTAGAGAAATGCACATCAAAATAGTGCTCAGATCAGAGCATGCATTCATCAGATTGACCAAATCTAACAAAAGTTGAATATGGCAACTGGAGCAAATGGAAGGTACCATTTAAGTACCACTAGTAGCACTGTGAATTGGTCTAAGCATCCTGGAAATCAACTTATAATTAAACCCTCCAGGGGTACTAAGTTGGTATTAATGGGTCAAAGGTTATGTACAACTATTAGGCACATACCTAAAAGAGGTCAAAGGGAAAGGGAAAGAAGTCATATGGACAAAAATAATTATGCCAGCACTTCGTATTGTAGTATTAGGAACAAAGCAGGTGTCCTTAATTAGGAAAGGCCTGAGCAAATCATGGTACATAAATGTATTGGAATACAGCTGTGCCAGAAGGAATGACAGAATTCAGGGAAATTCAGGGAATTCAGAGAAATCTGGAGAAACCAGTATGACCTGATGCAGAGTAAAAAGTGCAGAGGTCAATCAATTCATATGACAATAGTGTAAAGGATAACAACTTGGGAAAACTGCAGTCTCTTATTCGTCTAGTGGTCAATTGTGACTGATGATTTAATATGTTGTTCAACTATGGGTAGAAAATGTACAGAATGGAGCACACATTTTCAAACATGATCAGTATATTAAGCTATACTTAACTGTATTTTTTGTTACAATGGAGAGTTTCTATAGGAGTGGAGTGCTTAGTGAATAATGATAAAGATGAAAAAAGAAAGAAAAAGGTATCAATAAAATTTTAAAGTAAACAGAAGAAAACAAAAAGAAGTTCAGAAAAAAGACAGAATGTTGTCACTATCATGTTAAATTTACTTAACTTAGAATAAAACAACCACATAACAGAAAATCATATTTTCACATATAATCCTCTTTTTTTGTTTTTTGTATATATTGAAATGTTTATTTTTCTTTATGGACATAAATTTTATAACAGAAAAGAAAATTTAAATTTTAAAAGATGAACTCATTTGTCCTAAACAACTGGGCTTTAAGAATACGAGTGCAACAATATGCTCCTTCCTAGAAGCAGCTCCTAGGCTGAGCAGTTCCTATTGCTAAGGCCACTAATACCAATGATTCTGAATGTTGATCTTAGGGATTCCCTATAATTAGCTTATTCTGTAGAGAAGGAAAGGATTTCTTAATGAGCGTGAAGGAATTGGTCAAAAGAGCTTCTGGTGATATATTATTTCATGCAAAGCCATGAAACTGTACTGACATTTTTTTTTGGCAATTGTTCTCATCTTCCTTTACTGGGAAGCAGTGTAACAGTGAAAAGAGAAAGAAGGCTCTGAAGACAGAAGAACTGGGTTCAAAGCCTGAACTGTCCTGTTTTAGCCTTTGAGACAATTAGGCCACCACAGGAAGAAGATACTGATCATATACAATATTTCCTTCACATTTTTGCTCTCTAGAGATTGATCTAACTATCCCTAGATGGGGTCCCCCAGTAGGGTGGTCAGTAGAGGAATTTTTTAATTATAGCAACCAATAGTTACCACCTAGAATAATACATTATATATGCATATATTATATGTTATATAAGGTTATATAAGGCTGAGCACACAGACTTGACTTAATAAAATCTACTTTTCTGCTATTAACATATAGCAATATAATTGTCAAAAAGTATTTTCCCCCACTGGAGATAGTGATCTAATACTTACTAATTATGTTGTCATAGGAAAATCAGCTTCCTAAGCCTCGATTTCCTCATCTGTAAAACAAAAGTAATAATACTTCAGACTTATTAGAGTGACTAATAAAACAAAAAAGGAAAATGTTCGATATTGGAGGGGATGTGGGAAAACTGGGACATTGATACACTATTGATGGGAGTTGTAAACTGCCTCAACCATTCTGGAAAGCAATTTGGAACTATGCCCAAAAAGCTATAAAACTCTGGGATACTCGTTGATCCAGCAATACCATTGCTATGTCTACATTCCAAAGATATCCCAAAAAAAGGGAAAAGGACCGATTTGTACAAAAACATTTATAACAGTTCTTTTTATGATGGCTAATTGGAATTCAAAAGGATGCCCATCAATTGAGGTATAGCTTAACAAGTTATAGCATATGATTGCGATGGAGAACTATTGTGTTATAAAAAATGACAAACAGGATAATTTCAGAAAATCCTAGAAAGACTTACATGAATTGGTGCAAAGTGAAGTAAGCAGAACTAGGAGAACATTGTACATAATAACAGCAATATTATTCAATAAAAAAGTGTAAATGACTTTGCTCTTCTGAATAATATAATGATCTGAGACAATACTAAAGAACTAAAGATGACATGTACTATTCATCTCCAGAGAAAAAACTAATATTGATTGAATATCGACAGATGCATGTTTTTTCACTTTCTTTCATTCTTTATCTTTTATTCAAGTCTTCCATTCAAGACTAATATAGATATATTTTACATAATTGCACATATATAGCCTCTGATTATCGTCTCCAGGAGAAAGAAAGGAGAAAATAAGGGAGGGATTGAATTTGGAGCTCAAAACTTTAAATAAAAAATTTTTTTTTAATTGGTGGGGGGGGAAATTCATTAAATCCGTACACTGTCATAAAAAACTGGAAATAATAATATTTTTACTACCTATATCAAAAGGGGTATTATGAGAAAATAAAGCATTTTCTAAACTTCAAATAAAAACTGCTTAGTGGCTTAGTGGAGAAAGTGTCAGGCCCGGAGTCAGGGAGATTCATCTTTCTGAGTTCATATCTGGTCTGGCATTTACTAGCTGTGAGATCCAAGGCAAGTCATTTTACCTGGCCTGCCTCAGTTTCCTCATCTGTAAAATGAGCTGCAGAAGGAAATGGCAAATTTCTTGGGATCACAAAGAATTGGGAAAAAGTGCAAAAACAGCAATGACTAAACAAACTTTCAAATGATTATAATAATAATACCTAATATGTACATACCAGTTTCATATTTGCAAAGTGTTTCACATATACTTTTTTACATAAACATTACAACAATCCTGTGTGGTAAAATTAAATATTATTATTCTGATTTTAAAGATGAGAAAACTGAAGAGAGGTTTATTTAATGAGTTGCCCATCTAGGTCTTCCCAAATTAACATTTTATATACTACACTACCACTTATGTAAACAGGATTTTGCCCTTATGTTGTTGTGGCTGTTGTTGTTGATAATGTCTTTGATATTGTTCAAACAAGTATGCCCAAATAGAGCTAGAAAAGCCAGCCCAAAACCATCAATTTCCCCCAAATATGTCAACTGATACCGATTAGAGCTCCTATGATAGATAACATTTTACAGATTTTATTGAGATCATTATACCTACTGCCCAGCTTTCTCTGATCATTCTAACTTATCTCTTGAGTTTTCTAGTATCCAAATAGGATAATACATGTCTCTCTATTCAGAATTATGTTTCAAGGCTCCCCTTGCACCAATGATAACTATAAGCTCTTCCCTTCCCAATCCATCTTCTAGCCCTTCAATCTGATACAACTGGAAATGAAAGGTTAATTTCTTTGTCACTATTAACTGTTGCTTTATTAAGCTACTAAAGGCAAATACAATAATAATAAAAAACTCACAAAGTCCAATTTCTCCAAGTCAATTATATAATTTGTTTCTGTAAGAGCTGCCACATGAGCTGCCCATTAAATAAAGATCTGATGCCCATAATATTCTTCTGCACCATTAAGCAGAAATGGTCAATTAATGATAATTACACATAATAATAGATTACATTTCCATAGTACTTTTCCTCTTGGGAGCCCCAAACAATTTGCAAACTTTATTAAGCTCAGTATTCTACCATCCCCAAGCAACCTCACTCTTGCTTCCTTCCAGCTTCCAAGTTTCCAACAAAGCAGGGAATCTTCTCATTTTTCTACTGGAAAAACTGAGAAGCATGGATGAATGAGTTCTGTTTTGACTTGGGAAAGACAAAAAGGCTGAAGAAGAACAGGTTTCAAATCCAGGAATACAGATTTGTCTTTCTAACTAGTACACGGGCATTATCTGAATTCTATTATATTTTGAGAGTTGAGGAACAAATAGTGTTCAGAGAAGTGGGAGCTGTTCAGGTGTTAAAAATCACCTCGGAAATGAGCTGATTTGGGAATCAACCAGTCTCTTGACTTCTGGGATCTAAACTCTTACCATGAGCCCCTTTCAAAGAGAAAAGAACTGAGTCAACCAGCAGAAAGTTTTCAAAAGAATTGCTGGGAATACAGAAGAGAATTCAGAGGGCAAATGAAAAATATGAAGGCTGGAGTGGGGGAGGTAGTAAAGAGAAAATGTAGATCAAAAAACTTGTTCTTTATTTCCTTTTTTTCCAATTTCCAAAACAAAAACCAAAAAAAGTGAACATTCTTTACCTAGTTCTGTTTTAGACTATTACAATTCTAGAAGAGAGGAAAGGGGAAAGAAGATGGCAGACACCAACTCTTGAGTCAGTACCATTCTTGTAAATACCATTTGCAGGAACCACAGAAACCACTTTCAATGACTTAGTTTGCACACACCTTAGCCAGGTCTACCAGAAATTGTCTTCACTCTACTTTTCTAGACTAATTTCCAATCACCCTGCTCCATGGATTCTTCTACCTCTTTTCCAAAGATATCTTATCATTTCCACTATCTGAGCCTAAAATTCCATTTATTTATGGTAAATCCCTATTCATTTCAAGACAAACACATCTTGCTTTCTCCAAAGTTTTTCAGGGCTTCTGGAACCCATGGCCCTGACTCTCTCCTCTAAACTCTTTCTGTCTATACTACTCATGACATTTTCTGATACACTTCCTTGATTGTTAGTTGGATTTTTAAGTATATATGTTTTCTTTCTCCAAATGGACAGTAAGCTACTGAAAGATAACTGTTTCATATCTCTATGTATCATACATAGCATGACATCTCTCACTCTTGTACATCAAAGACATGGTCCTCAATTTATTTATCATAAAATAAACACTGAATGAGTGAATGAATAAAAGTAATATTGATTGAAAGGCAATGAGATATCGTGAATAAAGTGTTGAACTTAAAGGCAAGAAAATGAATTTAAATCCTGCTTCTGATACATACAGAGTGACCATAAGCTAATCACTTTTTAGAGCCTCAGAAAACTCCTTAAGATTTATCTACTAAATTAGAGAAGGATTTCGATATGTCCTGGTGGAAGGTATTTTTACACCAAAAGAAATCTCAGACTATCTAACACCAATGATAGTTATCTATAGAAGAAACTATGCTAGGCACTGCATCAATGACATCCATCAGTACAGCCTTCACATGACAGAATTTATGAAAACAAATAGAAGAAAGCAGTAACCTTTTCAAGTCATTCTGGTCCACCTCCATCTAATATTCTTAGAGAAGTGATTATTGGACTACCTAATATTCAACTACTTGATGAAAAATTATGGGAAAAATTCAAATTCTATAGGTTTCTATGTATTCAGGAAATTCAGAACAATGTGCTTGCTGAGGAGAAAAAGAAGAAAAGAAAGAAGGGGAAAGAAGAAAATTGGCATTAATTGGCTCATTCTTATAACATGATTGAAAGTCTCTAGAAAATTGATAATCATCAAGTTAACTGTGATGATATTTCACACTTATGAGAGAGTGTAATATAGTCTAAACTCAGCTTGATGTATTAAATTTAGCAGCATTAGACTCAAATTTGAATCCCAAATCTGCTACTTACTACTTGTGTAACTCTGGACAAATCATTATCCTCTGTGGGACTCAGTTCCCAAGTTGACTAGGAGATTTTGAGGATTTCTTCCAGCATTGACTGCAAATCCAGTGCTTCTTCCAATTAGCCATATATCTTCCAATACCAAAAGTGTTCAATGCATGTTAAATACTTGATAAATGCCATCAGAATTAAGTCTCTCAGATTGTTTCTCCATATATAAAATAATAGTGCTAGGCTATAACATTACAAGATCTTAAAATTTTAAATTAAAGGGGACCCTGGTGACATTTTATCTGACATCTTCATTCTATAGATGAACTCTAGAAAAATCAAGTGGTTTGCCCAAGGCCACAGAGGTTGAAAATAGCATAGCTGAATTCGAACCCAGTTCTCTCATTCCACATCTGGTAACTGTGCCACAAATTCAAGGCCCTTCCAGACCTAAATATTCTATGACTATTTTCAGCATGGTTAAAGATGTAACACTGGCAAATATCCATAGAAAGGAAAAACAATTAGCAAATTCATGAATCAGTATTCTGTTTATAGCTCTACTATGAAAGACAAACATTTGTTAACTTAAGTTAGACCGGAAAGGATCCACTGAACTGTGAAATATAAGATCAGAAGGAATTTAAACATATTTATTATGTATGCATGGGCACTGGTGGCTTTAATGAAAGCCAGACTTCTTAGTTAAAACAAATAATTGATTAACCTTGACAAGAGAAGTACATATAAGGCACTAGTTCATGAATGGACCAGTTTTTGGTTCTCAACATGTCAAACATTCAGCAGAATTAGACACACAAAAAGAGATTCAGTGGTTCTGTTAATTAATAGGATCCCAAAAATAGAAGGAATAAAATTTCTGGGTCTCTACCACTTGTGGCACCATGGAGAATCATGAGATGCAGCACAGGGAATTGCCAAATATATAGGCCATATCAGCATTCTGCTAAAAGAATATCTAAGTATTAAAATTCTGAATGACTGAAGCCCACATAAGTAGATCTTAAGCACATAACTCATGTACCTTGTAACACATATTGTTTGTCTTTTCAAAATTGCTGTTATTCCATAAAGAACTCTTCTCATTTTGTTTACTTCATTCACTCCGTACATCCTTTTCATCATTTCTTCATATCCTAATAGGATCTTACCTGGAAAACTCTTTCCACTCTTCTTCTGTCCTTCCACTCTTTACTTCTGTCCAAATACTTCCAATATTTCAAGGCTCAGACCAAGATCTTCATGAACTTTTTTAAAACTGCTCTGTATATCATTTATCTTCCCTTCTCTGAATTAACCCAGCATTTAAAATTTGTAGCACACAACTGAGCACTTGATTACATACTAGTTTGTGCAATGCACTGTTGTTTCTTAGTCTTTTTTTCCTCCCCATACTAAAGATTCCTTAATGGAAGAGACTATGTCTTATGTATCTTAGCACAGTACCTGGCACAAAGGACATGCTTAATAAGATCTTGTTGGTTTGACTGTTAGAATAAATGATTTATATTGGACTAATGAAATAATATGACCATCTTCCCTTTTGTAAACCAATGTGACATTACACTTTAGCACTTGCACAATTCAATAGCAATTGGCAGCGATCAGAAACAAAAATCTTTTTATTTTAATGGGACATGATTAAACATTAAAGACCAGTGACCTCATGAAATGCCCATATAATGCAATTTACCAATCTGTGCTTATACATACCTTCTGGGTATTAGAAAAGTACATAATTAAGTATAGATTACTACAAGCATGTTATTACTCATTTTATTGTTCCTTAGTGACTTAATAATAATGTTCAGTATTTATACAGTGCTTTTCATCAGATTATCTCCAATCACTTTACAAACATTATCTCATTAATCCTCTAAACAGTTCTGGAGGCACATAATAAGTCTTAGTATCCCCATTTGACAGATCAAAAAACCACAATCCAATGTGATTAAATGACTTGTCCAATATCACATTTACATAGTGAAGAGCAGAGGCAGGAAAACAGGACAATGAAGTAGCCAATGTCTTAACCACCAAAGTATAGAATCTCTTACAGATGATATAAACTTATTCAATGAGAATCATGATTATAGAAGATAATTTAATTGATAATTTTATATATTTTTTTTTAAATCAAAGTTATACATGGAAGGTAGAAAGAATCCTGGATCCTTCTTTTGAAGTTCTGGAATTTATGTTCCCTTTCTATTTTCACTGTCAGGATACAAGTTGAGCACTCAAGCTGTTTCTTATTTTGCATAGATGAACACTTAATGACCAACACACATGCAAATATATCACTTGCCATCTACTAATATAGAAAACTATAGAATTTATGCTCTGTACTCTATACAACACAGTATTAAAAACCCTAAATTAAGAGATTGTTTGTCCTATATGCACACAGTTTAATACAGATCACTTTTGGGGGGGGGGGCTATTCTTTTCAGTTCATTATTTTTTTGTCAATGTAAAAAGAAAACAGCACTGTCTTTTTCTAAGCAGTCTATTACTATTAATATGTGATATATGTATATGTAGTATATGCTGTTTTGAATATCATACACACACATATTTTCTACTAGAAAAAGTTCACAGATTTTGAGCTAATAAGGATCTCAGAGGTCATCCAGTTCAATCCTTCCATTTTACAAATGAAGAAACTGTGGCTCAGAACAGTTAAATGTTTGATAGATCACAACTGACTTTGGATGATGATTTGTTTTGATACCATTCCTAATAGTACATGCTTTTGGGGAGAGGGAGATCCCATGAAATCAGTTGGATAAACCTTGAAATTTAGTAAAAAAAAAAAAATAAATCATCATTTATTTTCACTTAAAGGCATTTCTAATGTCAATGGCCTCATTGAAAATATATGTGTTCATTAGATTGTATATGTTGGGGGGTAAAAAAGATGTGCTGGGGATGTGAGAAGAAGAAATGATTAGTGGATAGCTTGAATGCTCAACTTGTATCCTGGCAGTGAAAATAGAGAGGGAACATAAATTCCAGAACTTCAGAACAAGGAACCAGAGTTCATTCTACCTTCAATATAATTTCCTGAAATGTTCTCACCAACTATCCAAATTCTACCCATCCTTCAAAGACCAGCACAATCCCCACCTTGTCCATAACAGGGTTTTTTTTGACAACTACAGACTTTATTAACTCTCTTCAGATCTACTCTTATAAGTCAATTGAAAAAAAGGAAAATGAATAATGAACTGAATCCAATGGGCTCCTATCTGGTCTAATGAACAAACCCAAAATATTAATACGTAACAATTACTCATACATCCATTAAAATGTTGAAAGGGAAAGAACTATGTGGCATACCATCAGCAATCACCTTTCAGATTTGGATGACGGTCTAGATAGCATGCAAGTCAAGTTAATTAATATTTAATATACTAAACAATAGAATCAAAAATTGCCTTGATAAGTTGGAATAACCAAATAATGCTAATAAGATGAAATTTAATAGAGATAAACATTAAGTCCTGAAGTTAAGTTCAAAAAGTTAACTGCATAAAAACAAGATAAAAAAGACCTAGTTTAATACCAAATCACATGAGAAAAAAATTCAGGAGATCTTAATGGATGACATGGTCAATGTGTGCTCACATCATCTGATATAGCTGGGAAAAACCCCAAAACTAATACCATTTGGACTCCATTAATAGAAATATTGTGTCTAGTACATGGAATGGAATAGCACTCTACTCGGCTTAGCCCACTCTGCATGTCTCTCAAATGCTAAATTCTAGATGCCACATTTTAAGAAGAATACAAAATCTGGAAGGTATCCCAGAAGAGGGCAATCGGGTCAGTAAAAGGTATTGAAACTGTTTCATAGAATGAAGCAAAGGCAGAAAAGATGTTAGGAGAGAGATGTGATTGCTAGCTTTAGATCTTTACAGGACTATCATTGGAGGAAGCATTAGGCTAATTTCATATAACCTCAGTAGATAAAAGCAGGAAGAGTAGAAAAAAATAGAGCGAAACTTCACTTTAATATTAGAAAGAACATTGTAACGAATAGATCTACCTATAAAGAAAATAAGGAAGCAGAAGTATTCAAGCAAAGGCTGGATAAGCAGCTATCCAAACTGTTGTGGAAGCTAGTTCTGTTTCCAACAACAGTCACTTCAAAGGCTCTTCTAGCTCTAATGTACTCTAATTCTATGATCTACACAAAAACTCATCTGGTTCAGGTTTCAGGCTTGGCAAAGTATTGGATCTGTCGAGGAGAAGCATCCAGACTATCCCCTGCATGCATCGCTTTAACTCACTCCCATGCACCATCAACAATAGATAGATATGAGAACACAAGATCCTTCAAGTGAAGTCATGCTGAATGTGCAGTTCTCCTAGCCAAACCACTCAAGTGTGCTCTGTGCCATGGTCAAACAAGTTTTCTGGCCAGGGAATTGCATGGAAGATGGTCTGAATGAGTGATCAGATTTGACACTCCACAGTTTTGTCCCCGAGGTCCTGTGGAATCTGTGTGTTCAATTAAAAGAAACATGCACACTATGAAGCAGATGCTCTTTGAGAGTCACTCCCCTAACTGAACTCACATTTTCAAGTTGGGTTCTTCAGATGGGGGCAGACAATATACTTTCAAGATTCTCAAGGTAAGGAGTTGAGTGAGGAATTGAGCTTTCTGGTACTCTCATTCATATATCTGGTATTTTTCTGTTGTGTTTCCTATTACCAAACAACCGACTTCCATTAGTTTGGGAGAGAAGGATATACAAGAAAACAAAGCAAGAAGAAGTTACAAGATAGTCCCTCCAAAATTAGGGGCATGCTCTCCCTCATACCTCTGAGTTCCCTGGACTTAGTAGAGTCAAATTCAAAGTACCTTGAACAAGAGTAAGAAATATATGTGGCAAAGAGGTTCCTCCAGACTCCTGGCCCAAGAAGTCCTTTCTTTATTCAGTCTCAATGATGTTTCCTTCCATTTTAGCCCTCTTCTGGAAGATTACTGTGTCTGTACTGGCAAGCTCCTCAATGGAGCTGAGCCTCCTCTGCTGGGCTAGGCCACCTGGACTGTTGCTATGGGTACTCTCTGCCCCCCCCCCTTCTGCTCAGCTGTTAAGAGACGAAAGATACTAATTGTTGATCTGTGATGTCTCCAGACTTTGCAGGACTCATAAAGCCATTGCCTGAATATTTCCATCTCTAGGTGGCTGTTTCAACACCTCCCAAGTCTTGTTGCCACTGGTACCATAAATACTCCCACCAACTGATGCTGGTAGGGCGTCTTGATGAATCCAGGGGTTCACTTGCACTTATTGTAGTATTTGACAATTCCAATCTTGGAATAATCATTTGCCTAACATTAAGAAAGAATAAACACAAAAGAAACTTGGATGTCAAGTGTGCATTGATACATATGGGCTGGGTTAAGGAATAAACTTATTCAGCTGCCTGACCCCATCCCCTAGTTCAAAACAGTTTCACTTCAAAATGCCAAGAAAAGAAATGTTGAAAGGAAATAGCACTGGATTTTTAAGCCAGAAAACTTAAGTCCAATCCAATATTCACATTTACTATGTGATCTTTGGCAAACTACTTTTCCTAGTTCATTCTCAGTTTCCTCATCTGTAAAATGGGAACAATGTTTATAATATCTGTGTACAGAGTTGTCGTACCTTCTAAATTTAATGAATTATGTAATAGATTAGTTAGAAGCTAGCTGCATGATGATTATCATTATCAAATGTTGCGATCCAAGGGGGGACCCCCATACAAATGGGCCACATTCTAGGCTGTTCCAGGTCACTGTGGGCCCAGCAGAGGGCAGCAGCAATCTAGATGAATGATAGATGGACTCAGCTGTGAGACATCAGCCAGGATGGGGGAGAACAAAGACCAAAAGCAGAGGACCAGATGCATGAAAGATCAAGAGCAGAAGCTACAGCACTAGATCATCAAGATAGAGGAACCTAAGCAAAAACAGAAAGATGGGGCAACTACTGAGTCAGCAAAGCCAGGGAAGGGTAAGGGGATCCACACACCAGAGGGCTGGATCAGAATGAGAACCTGCTAAAGGAGGCGGATGGGTAGGAAGGGTCTATAGAGGACAACGGCCAGCTCCAAGGGTCCATGTTGGACACAAGACCTTAAAAGGCTAATGCGCCTCATCAAACCTGCAATGTGACAGCAAAACCCTTACTGAGTACCTACTCTGTGTTGACCCTGCAGACACAAAAACACCCCCTCCTTGCACTGTTTCTGTGACTTTGGGATCAGCTACCGGAGCCCCCCGCCCACAGGGAGTCCCCAACACTACAGACATTCAGAGGAGAGAATTGAAGTGAGTTCAGCACTGCAAACAGCGCCGGGTGCAAATTCCCAGTCACTGCTGGCCTTTAGCAACAGTCACCATGCAGTGTGTCAAGGAGCATGGCCCTACAAGCCAAGAAGGGCCCTAGGGAGGACGCAGCGACTTAGCCACAGTAACCTGGTGCTCCTTCACGGTCTGGGATGCTGAGCCCCTTTTAGAAGCAGTCAGGAGCTAGTGCAGCCAGTCTGCACTCCCCAGGGATCTTCTAAATGGATACCTGAAGCTCTGTGTTACTATATTATTTCATATAATAAATACCATATAATATAATGCTACTATATTAGTCCAGTCTAAAGCGTCATTGTTCTTCCTCATCAAGTGGACTCAATCTCCCATCTCTTAACAAAGCAGCAGGTCCAGGGGTGGGGGAAGGAAAGGGAACAAGCATTTATATCGCACCTACTATGCGCCAGACACATTGCTAAGCACTTTTTGCCCTAAACGGTGGACACACTACATCTTTTCTATATGGAGTCGGTTCTAAGGGATGCTGATTAGAAGACTTTGTCATCCTATAGTACCAAACCTGAGCTATCATGGCTGGAAACCAGCCCACCCAAGTGTAGAGGTGGAAACATAATGGAATGGGAAGCATCCAGAGAATATTTGTGCATGCCCTAAGGACTGAAACTGGGAAGAGAATATTTGCACATGCTTCACCCTCCCATTGGCCAGCTCAGGCTTACTATACATATATGAAAAATATTCATAGCAACACTTTTAGTAGTAGTAAAAAAAATGGGAAATAAAGTGAGCACTCACTGATTAGAGAACAACTGAACAAAATAGAATATATGCATATTTTTGCAGCACAAAAATGACAAATTTGAGGAATTCTCAGAAACACAGGAAAGTTTTGACTCTTAGAACAACCCTCTGAGGTAGGTGCTATTATATTAGTATCCCCATTTTATAGTTGAAAAAAACTGAGGAAATCAAGGTCAAGTGATTTGCCCAGAATCTCATAGCCAGTATAAATCTAAGATTGGATTTCAAATCAATTCTTCCTGACTTCAGATCTAGAGCTCAAACCATTGTGCCATCTAGCTGCCTCATCTGGAGGACTCAAAAATCATCCCTAGAAAATGCGTGACTAGTGATAGGCCTATGATATGGAATTGAGATCTTTAATTATTTTATTGATACTTAACATTCAAGTATATTTAACAATATTATTAGCATAAATATTACTTAATATATTTTCTATAATTAAGGATCAATTTTTATGTTCTTGGCTGCCCTTAAAGATAATAAAAAGTCTTCTGGAGTTTCCAAGGCTAAGGCGACATAAAGAATTATATGGTATCTCCTTGTAATAAAGCCACCAAAGAAAAAGTCTTTTTATCCATAGGAGGAAATACCTACCAAAACAGGATCAAATGTACTCACTGGGGCCCACCTGATTTTCACCTAAAACTTTCACTTACTATCATCAAGTTCCCTTAACTTTCAGACCCTTGATGCAAGTTCATTTGCTGGTCCTGTTTTCTGCCCTGAAGTCCATGATTGATAAAGTCTTGTTCCAATTAGTTTCAAAATTAGCCTTCTCTCTTTCTGATGATAGATCTGAAGTCCAAAAGTCCTTTAAAGGTCATCAAGTCCAACTACCTCATTTTATAAGTAAGAAAACTGAAGCCCACGAGAAGGGAAATGACTTTCGCCATGTTACAGAAACAGCAAATGTAGAGGCAAGACTCCCATTCTGCTCCTCTATATCAAATCTGGAATTCTTTTCACTTTAACACACTCTTCCTTTTGACTCAGTTTCAAATATTGCCATCTGAAAAGGTCCTTTTCTAGTACACCTCTATGACAGTGTCTTTCCTCTGTGATTTCCCCCATTTACCTTGTATATGTCTTGTACATCCATGATCATTTGCACGTTGCATTCCCCTGTTAGAATGTGAACATTTGGAAAGCAAGGATGTTTCTGCCTTTCTTTGTATCATCAGAACTTACCACCGTGTTTGGCACATAATGAGTACTTAATAAATGCTTGCTAAGTTGACTTGATTTAACTCAATATCATCACTTATATAGAAGTAATAATATCGCCAGTTCAATAGATTGCATAAACCAGGAAAAGCAAGTTTGTATAGTAAGGTGGAGAAAATGAACTGGAATTGGAGACAGAGGTTCTGAGTTTGACTTCTAGCCCCACTATTTACTTCCAATATGATCTTGCTCTGATAAACCCCTTGGCCTCTCAGAGCCTCATTTTTCTTACCTGTAAAACAAAGGTTTTAGATTAAATGACTTCTAAGGGCCATCCTAAATCTATAAACTTTTTGATACCTATGGAAAGAATCTGTAAGGTAAAGAAGTATTATAGTGAAAATGGGAGGTTGTTTTTTTCTATCAAAAAATAACTAGTTGGGGCAGATAAATGGCACAATAAACAGTGCACCAGCCCTGGAATCAGAGGACTCAAGTACAAATCTGACCTCAGATACTTAATATTTCCTAGTTCTGTGACCCTGACAAATCATTTAACCCCAACTGCCTGACCAAAAATAAATAAATAAATAAGGAATCACTACTATACACATAAAAAATCAACCACAACAGGCAGCTAGGTGGCCCAATAAATAGAGCACCAGCCCTGAAGTCAGGAGGACCAGAGTTCAAATCTGACATCAAACACTTAACACTTTCTGGCTGTGTGACCCTGGGCAAAACCCAGTTGCCTCAGGGAAAGAAAAAAAAAAACCTTACATGAGAAAAAGCAACAAATTCATTTCATTTTCTTTAGGGTAAAAATATAAAAACATTCAGCTCAACCATTTGCAAAACTGAAAATGGCAAACCTATGAAGAAACATCTAGTAACAATGAAAATAACTACAAAATATTCTTTATAAAGACATACTTTAATAAGTAGGGAAATATTAATTGTTAATGGGTAGGTTAAATCAATATAATCCAAATAACAATACTACATAAACTTAGTGTCATCCAATGAAAATAACAGAAGGTTACCCTAAAAAGCTATAAATATTGATATAATGATGAAAGTTGTCTAAATGAACAAAGATCAAGAATCTCAAGAGAAAAAAATGGGGGGAAAAGTGGGAAGGAAGGAAACCAAGAAGTATTAAAAAATAGCACAAAAATAATTTGTTACTAGTTTAAAAAAATAGAAATATTGATCAAAGGACTTGATTAGGGACACAACAATAAGTACAATACAGAAGCAATAAACTCATTAAGCAAATTAGAAGAGTAAAAAATAAATTATCTTCCTTGTCCACGGATAGTGAAAGAGCTTATAATCATACATGGGAATGAAAGAATCACAAAAAGTGAAATGGACAATTTTAATTATATAAAACTTAAAAGGCTTTATGCAAATTAAGCCAATTCAGCTAAATTCACATTTTAGAGATTCATATCAACTCAACTTTTGTTATTTTTATGCTCATCATATATCATATATTGTCATATCACTCTCATTAATATGTCTCATTTTCTTCCGAAAAAAATAAATAAATAAAACCCTGAACTCTTTTGTAGCAGTGATCATGTCTCACTCTTCTGTGTCCTCTGTCAATATACTGTGTTCCATACGTGTTCCATAAATTTTTGGTGAATTTAGTTTTATTTTGCCTGCTATGAGTCAAAACACCTGTCAGACTGAAAAATGGCAAATATTGGAGGGGCTCTTTAAGATCAGGCATATGAAAGCACTGTTGTTTTCTTCTCGATTTGGAAAAATGAGTTCCTTTGCTATATACTGTGTGGAACTGATGTCTGAAGGAAAAGAAGTCAAGCCTTGGATATAAAGCTTAGGGACCTCTTTCCTTAATTAATTAATGATGACCAGAAATTTAGCTTGAATCTGAAAACCACATTCCCTAAATTAATAATATTTTAAGGGAGGATACTACTAGCCCAGTACCCATACTCTCTAAGGAGAGCAGAGTGACCAAGCTTCTTGTCCCAAACCCCTCCTGGCAGTCTTCTTTGGAGAAGAGTGAGGGGAGAAGAACCTTGAGATGAATATTCTGTCTCCCTTCAAACCACACAGTGACAGCCGCACATGTGCTTCCTGTGGATAAAAGCTTCACTACATTAAGGAGGGGAGAGCCTTGGGTATGTTTGAAGACAATAGGGAGAGATTAAATAGGGAGAGACTGAAAATTCAAGAGAGGGGAGATGAATGAGATTGCAACCTGCTAGAGAAGACAGGATGAGATGCGGTCAAGGGCACATGTAGATGGGCTACCTATTGTCAGAGACTGGAGGAAAGAAAAGAAGTAGATCAATAAAGAGACAAGGCCCTCAACTGAGAGAGAGGAGAAGATGTTGGGCTTGAGAAGAAAAGAAGGGTTGTATTTGCTCCTGTGGAGAGTGAGATAGAGAATCAGCTAGCAAGGAATAAAAAAGGATCACATGGCTGCAATCATGATGCTGAGAAATAGATAGACAGAAAATGCCCAACCACATAAAATGTAAATTTTGGGATCCTCAAAGTTCTGAGCACTGAATTAAGAATGGGAGCCACAAAGTAAGCCTCATGGCAGGCAGAATGATACACTAAAGAGAGGGCTGCCTCTGGAGTAAAAGCACCTGGGTTCAAATCCCATAAACATAAAAACATAAACCAAAAAAAATCTCAATATGATCTTGGATAAAGCTAGTGATTTTCTTGGGCTTTAATTTCCTTCTCTATAAAGCAAGATGGTGGGGGGGAGGGGAGACAGAGGATTGGGAACTATAGCCTCTGAAATCCCTTCTAGCTCCAGATATTTGATCCTATGATGCTCCTCTGTTCAAAATATTCAATGGTTTCTTATTCCCCACTACATTGTGTCAGTTAGGAAGAAAAATGTTTTGAGTAAAAAAAGATTAGGATTTGAATCCTGATTCTTCTCATTACTATCAGCATGATATCTAACTGTACATTGCTGTACCTCTCTGGAATCTAGTTTGTTTTTGTTTGGTTGTTTATTTTTTTTTGGTATAACAGGCAAGTATCTCTTTGTCCAGGGGCAAGCCCAGCTAAGTACAGAAAGCTTCATCATCAGAACACTGGACACCTAGTGATGTGTATGTGTGTGTCTTTAGGAAGGAATCAGATATTCGTGAAGACTACATGAAGGGTTTGCAGTCTTTTTAGAGGAAGCCAGTGAAAATATGGCTCCTTTGAAGTCTCACTCTTCAAGGTTCAGCTCATGTTCTACGTATAACCATAAAATTAAGAAATGGAAAATCATTTAGTCCAACTTGCTCTTCTCACTTTATAGATAAGGAAATTGATGCCCCGAGAAATGGGCTAGTTATCAGCCAAGACAAAACCCAAACCCAGGTTTTCTAAACTAGAATTCCAGTACTCTTTCCACTTTACCACCCCATCATACATGAAGGCTTCCTTGACTGATTGACCCTTATGTCTCTGATCTCTCTTTTCTCAAAATAATAACCATACTTAACAGTAATTTGGATCACTTTTTTTTCCTATTTGCCTTGGATCTAGAGCTACAACTTCATCAGAGGAGGCTATTTCTTATAGCAATGCAGAATAGTAACTCCATAATGAAGAATTTTACTGAGAAAAAAATTTCACATTCAAGGGTTTTGATAAAGGTCTCCTTTCTAAAATATATAGAAAACTGACTTGAATTTATAAGAATGCAAGTCATTCTCTATTTAATAAAATGGTCAAACGACATAGACAATTTTCAGATAAAGAAATTAAAAGCATTTCTAGTCTTATGGAAAAAATGTTTTAAGTCACTATTGATCAGAGAAATGCAAATTAAAACAATTCTAAAGTACAACTATACACCTCTCAGATAGACTAAGACAACAAGAAAAGATAATATAAATGTTGGAGGGGATATGGGAAAACTGAGACAGGAAAACTGAGACACTAACACATTGTTGATAGAGTTGTGAACTGATCCAACTATTCTGGAGAATAATTTGGAACTATGCCTAAAAGGATATCAAACTGTGCATACCCTTTGATCCAACAGCATCTCTACTGGGTCTATTTCCCAAAGAGATCTTTAAAAAGTGAAAAGGACTCAGAAGTACAAAAATGGTTGTGGCAGCCCTTTTTGTAGGAGCAAGGCACTAGAAACTGAATGGATGTCTATCAGTTGGAGAATGGCTGAATAAGTTGTGGTATATGAATGTTATGGAATATTATTGTTCTATAAGAAATGACAAGCAGGATGATTTTAGAGAGGCCTGGAGAGACTTACATGAACTGATGCTAAATGAAGTGAGTAGAAACAAATTATGTAGAACATTGTAAACAGCAAGAATAAGATTATGTGATTTTCAACTGTGACAGAATTGGCTCTTTTCAACAATGAGGTGATTTAGACCTTTTCCAATGGACTTGTGATGGAGAGAGCTATCTGCATCCAGAGAGAGGACCATGGGGACTGAATGTAGATCATGACATAGTATTTTCACCTTTTGTTGTTGTTTACTTGTTTCTTTTCCTTTCTCATTTTTTCCCTTTTTGATCTGATTTTTCTAAGGCAGCATGATAATTGTGGAAATACATATAGAAGAATTGTACATGTTTAACTTATATGGATTATTTGAGGAGGTGGGGGAAAGGAAGGGAAAGGGGGGAAAGAGGGAAAGGAAAGGAAAGAGAGGGAAATGAGGGGAGGAAGGAAAGGAGGAAGGGAGAGAGGAAGGAAGGAAGGAAGGAAGGAAGGAAGGAAGGAAGGAAGGAAGGAAGGAAGGAAGGAAGGGAGGGAGGGAAGGAGGGAGAGAAGGAAGGAGGAGGGAGGAAGGAGAGGAAGGAAGGAGAGAGGGAGGAAAGAAGGGAAGGAAGGAGGGAGGAAGGAGGAGGAAGGAAGGAAGGAAGGAAGGAAGGAAGGAAGGAAGGAAGGAAGGAAGGAAAGGAGGGAGGGAGAGAAGAAGGAAGGAAGGAAGGAAGGAAGGAAGGAAGGAAGGAAGGAAGGAAGGAAGGAAGGGAGGGAGGAAGGAGGGAGAGAAGGAAGGAGGGAGGGAAAGGAGGAGGGAAGGAAGGAGAGAGGGAGGAAAGAAGGGAAGGAAGGAGGGAGGAAGGGAGGAAGGAAGGAAGGAGGGAGGGAGGGAGGGAGGGAGGAGGGAAGAGAGAGAGGGAAGGAAGAGAAGGAGGAGAGAAAAAGAGGGAGGGAAGAAGAGAAAGAAAGAAATAGAGGAGGATAAAAAGAGAAAAAAGAAAGAGAAAGAGAGGGGAGAAAGAGGAAGGAAGGAAGGAAGGAAGGAAGGAAGGAAGGAAGGAAGGAAGGAAGGAAGGAAGGAAGGGAAAGAGGGAGGAAGAAGGGAGGAGAGAGGGAGGAAGGGAGGGAGGAAGGAAGAGAGAGAGGGAAGGAAGAGAAGGAGGAGAGAAAAAGAGGGAGGGAGGAAGAGAAAGAAAGAAATAGAGAAGGAGAAAAAGAGAAAAAAGAAAGAGAAAGAGAGGGGAGAAAGAGGAAGGAAGGAAGGAAGGAAGGAAGGAAGGAAGGAAGGAAGGAGGGAGGAGGGAGGGAAGAATGGAGGGAGGGAGTGAAGGACGGAGAGAAGGAAGAAGGAAGGAGGGAGGAAGAGAAAGAAAGAGAGAAGGAGAAAAAGAGTAAAAAGAAAAAGAAAGAAGGGGAGAAAGAGAGAGAAGGAGAAAGACAGACAGAGCCACAAAGACAGAAAGAGAGACAAAGAGACAGAGAGAGAGACAGAGAGACAGAGATTGCATGCTCCTTGAAGGCAGTGGCAAGCAAATAATAAGAATTCAGGGAACACTTGTGAATTGATTGATTTAAAACTACCTATAAAAACACTTACCAGCCAATCAAATTATTCCCAGAACTTCCCAGGAGTACCAGTGTCTACAGGCTACTACATCAGGAAACCCGGCTCCAGGTCGAGGTTCAGTATCAAAGCAGTGGACCATGTTCTCATTTCTTATTTCCCCATTATCACTTGCCCCAGGACAATTTCTTTGAGGCCTGACCTAATTTCTTGCAGATCCCTGCGCCTTGTTCATTGATATGGCTGAATAAAGGGTTATTTTGGGTCAGGAAACATAACCCATCCCCAGCACTTTGTACTTTCACAAAGTGCTTTGCTGTGGCTTTTCATAAGTACTCCCACCGAGCAGGCCTTTAACTGTGGGCTAGGATTCTTTCCTCACTGGGGTGGGATATTGGCAAAAAAGAAGGCAGCAGTTAAGAGCTGGGGTGACCTAGCAGTTCTATAAATGAAGACAATGTCAGAAGATGCCCCCGAGCTCCCTTCTCTCCCACATATCTGAGGGGTGTACTTGTGCAAAACCTCCATGGGAATTCACAAAACATCACTCACTATTTGCCTCATCACGTTATTTAATAGCTTGCTGAGTGTGAGCTTGTTTCAAGCTTATGATATAAATACATAACATAATATATATAATATTTTAAACTTATTATACATATATATAGATATACACACCCATATATATTCTTATATATTTATACTTATATCTGTTTATTTATTTATATATGTGTGTGTGTGTGTGTATTTGTTTGTTTGTTCATACTATAAAAATAGCAAGGAACCGTGCCTTCTAACCTCATTACTTCTTTTGTGTCTTCCACCAATGCCTGGCCTGAGAACCATAACCAGTGGAAATTTGGGCAAATTAGTTAGGGTAGAAATAGGGGAGGAGAAGCAGTTATCATGAAATGGTAGGAAAGAATAGTTCCACTACAGGAATACCTGATACCGGAGGAAGGACTCATCCCCAAAGAGCTTTCCCCCATGGAGCTTATAAGACAAGATACTCCTGGAAGAGGGCCAACATTGAGCGCTAGAGAGGGAGCCAAGTCCAGAAGGCTGTGAAACACAGCATGGAGGAGGAAATACGAGGACCCGGCACATCTAGCCCCATTTGTGGTCCTTCCAGCCAAATGCCAGTTAGAGAAGGTATTGAATAAATATTATCTGAATAGATGAAGGAAGCTACCCCAGTTTATTTATTCATCAGATATTTATTAAGCATCTATTATGTTCTTAGTTCTGTCTAAGCTGTTATAAAGATGCAAGAACATATTAGAACCAATAAGTTTGCAATCTATCTGGAGACATCAAATACACATACATACAAACACAATTTTTATGGTGCTGGCTGGCTTTGGTAGAGGAAAGTCCATCATATGGCATTTCCCTAGACTAATAAAAATCATAGGCTCGGTTCCTATCCATATCTTAGAACAAGACAAGACAAAGCCACAAACTAGATCTCTTGCCTTCAAATAATTAGGATCATTTAATTCCTTTGACTTAGTCTTGAAGTCAAGGTAGTGAATTAGAGAAAAAACTAGATCGGGAGCCAGGAACTTGGATTCTACCTTAGAGTCTTTCCCCTAATTTTCTGTGAGGCTTTCAAAAGGCTATCTGCAAGTCTTGGTTTCCTCATCTATAAAATTAAAGAGTTTAATCAGATAATTTCCAAAGTCCCTTCTAATTCTTAAATTCTAGGATGATGATAAAGATTATGATTAAATACCAATTGAGTGATGGAAAGAGATAATGTAATTTTAAAGGAGGAAAAGATCACTGGACATTGATAGCAAAGGAAAACTTCCTGTGTGTGTGCGTGTATGTATGGGGGTGGAGGGGAGAGACAAAGACAGAGAGAGAGAAGAGAAGAGAAGAGAAGAAAAGAGAAGACAAGAGAAGAGGAAGAGAGGAAGAGGAAGAAGAAGAGGAAGAAGAAGAAGAAGAAGAACAAAGAAGAGAGAAGAAGAACAAAGAAGAGAGAAGAAGAACAAAGAGAGAAGAGAAGAGAAAGAGGAGAGGAGAGGAGAGAGAGAGACAGAGTCAGAGATAGAGAGCGAGAGCAAGAGCAAGAGAGCGCAGTTATTAGGTATCATGTGCCAGACACTGTGCTAAGTGCTGGGGCCACAAATATAAGTAAGATGACCCCAGCCTTCAAGAAGCATGTATTCTAATGAGGGAAGACAACACATAAAGAGTATATGGCAAATGGAGGATGGGGTAAGTATGGTATGGAGATGGTCAAGAACTGTGATGAAGGTTTAGATCATCTGTCAGAGCCTAGAGATTCAGGGTCAGAGTTCAAAGTCCCACTAGAAGGGTAGGAAAGAAAGGGGACATGATGGATGAAGCAGAGATGACATTGTCGGGGTGGCTGGGAAGAACTGAGCAGATATTAAGCAATATATTAAGCATATTACTGTGCTATAAAAACAGTGAATATGAAGAAATCAGAGAATGCATGAGAAGACTTGGATTAACAGATCAAATTAAAATAAGCAGAACCAGGAAAACAATATACAGAATGACTACAATTATATAAATGATAAGAACAACAACAATAATTAAAAAAAAAAACTCTGAACATCATTTAACTATAATGACCAAGCTTATCCCTAAAGAAGATATAAAAAAATATACCTACCTCCCTTCTTCACAGAGGTGGGTAGTTGTGTTAGTTGCTGAATTGCTTTTTCCCCTCTTAATCTTTATTTCTTATAAAGGATGGCTCTCTGGGGGAAGGGAGGAGTAAGAGACGTATGTGAGAATTAAAGTGATTTAAAAGCAAAAGATGTGATGTAAAATCAAACAATATCAATATTTTTTTTAATCAATATGCTAGGGATACTAATTATCAATTCACTAGTTAAGTGACTTTTGACTGGGTATGGCAGGTGGGAGAATAATGACTTGAACTAAAACCTTGGCAATTTATTAGTTCTTCAAACTTCTTTTACAGTAGGGTCAGTATGTACCCTACTGAGTAGAGTAATAAGTTTCAGCATTGGAGCCATATTTGATGATAGCACTTGTCTATGTTACATGGGTTAGTTATACCTCAGAACAACAATATATATCACATATGCATGCTCTGAGAGACAATTAGGTAAGGTTTTAAAGGAACCCCTCAACATAGGTGTGCCATCTAAACTGAGATAGTTTAGCAAAACAATTGGCCAGGTCACTTAAAGACTTGGCTTCCTACTGAACACATCCTGTAAGGTTTCCCTCCCCCTTTTTTTTTATTTAAAACTACCTTTTAGTATGAACTTTTATTAAGAATATTAATCCAACTTCCTCATTTTATACATGAGAAGATGGAGGACCAGAGAAATAAAATAATTTACCCAAAATCACCAAGCTGGAATAGACAAGATACAGTTCTGGAAATCTACTGGCCTTATGTATCACTACGCATTCAATGTTCAAAGAGAAGTCTTTTTTAAAAGATGAACTTATTTTGACTCTTTCTTCAAGCATGAGAAATTATATGTGGGGTATATGTGTGTGTGTGTGATATTTTAAAAGTATAATTGCATGAAGGTCTTGGTTGAAAGTCAGGAGTTCCCCACAATGTTCATATGGTATTTTCAAAAGACAAAAAATAACAAAAGTATATTAACCTGACAGGAAGGATAGCTTGAACAGGTAAAATATCTCCTTATTTTCTTTAGCAAGGATGGTCTGAACAGGTAAAATGTCTCCTTATTTTCTTTATTTCTGTTTTGCCTCACCCCTACTCTTCTTTATTACTTCCCAAATGGACAAGGTGTGAAAGGAAAGAAGGTTGGGGAGAATTTTATTGGAAGGAAGGGAAGAAAAAACATTATCTTCTCATGCTAAATACCTTGCACAATTTAGTATAAAATCTCTGTTCAGCTATTAATATCCATTAAGACAATCAAAAAACAGTTATTAAGTACCTATTTGGGACAGAGTTCTGTACTAAATACTGGGGAAGACACAAACTTAGGATAAAGCATAGCTTCTGCCCTCAAGAAGTTTACTGTTTAAAATGGGACCAAGACACAAACGCAAAAAACCAACCATGGAACACAATATGATATTTTAACTAAGTACATTAAGAGTTAAAGTACAAATATTTCAGAGTCCAATTCTTTTTATACAGCAAAATAATGGTTTGGTCATGTATACTTATTGTGTATCTAATTTTTATACTTTAATATATTTAACATCTACTGGTCACCTTGCCATCTGGGGGAGGGGGTGGGGGGAAGAGGGGAAAAATTGGAACAAGAGGTTTGGCAATTGTCAATGCTGTAAACTTACCCATACATATAACCTGTAAATAAAAGGCTATTAAAAAAAAGAGTTAAAGTACATTAAAGAGTTGTTGAACAAAGTATTTTGTGAGAGCTAACATAATATGCTAAGTGGAATTCAAGAAAGGGTTTATGTAGAAAGTGATGTCTTCATTGGGTTTTAAGGTTGAATATATTGCACATAAACATGGGAAAGAAGGGCATTCCAAGCATAAAAAGCAATGTGAACAAATGCATAAAGTATCAGAGATGATTAGTGACAGAAACACAGTTTGACTAAACTATAGACTATGAAGAGAAGAGTAATACAAAATATGGCTGGAGAGGTAAAATGGGAACATTTTATGGAAGATTTTTGAGTACCTGGCAAAATTGGAATTGTAATCACAAAGCAATACATCATTGTTGATTTTTGATCAGATAACATATCTCAATTTAATAAATCTTTGGTACCAAAATCTTTCCAATTCTGTAAAATTGTACCTAGTCACTCAGATTCAGCTTTAGTGTTATCTCTGACTCCATATGTTCCTTAATACTCTATATCTATTCTTCATATGTCTCTCCCATCCCTCCTTTCCTAACCCTTCTGTTTCCTTCTTGTCCGAGAAAGCCCTTACTACCTCATTGTCTCATTAAAAAATTAGGTAGAACATGCCATAAGTCATTTTTCTAATTTGCAAATGAATTTTCACTAAAATAGCCTTACTCCCTCTTGTGATCAATAGAATAGATTTGTAAGATGTATGAGTGAGAAAAGCCAATATTACTGTGGTAAAGAACAAAGCAAAATGATACTGATGAGGTCAAAATTGCAATGTTGCATTCATTAGAGCAGTGCTCAGATAGACTAATGGTAGACAAAAGACTTGGATGAGAGTTTATGAAAGCAAATCATGGACTTTTCCATTTTACTTAACCTGAAAACATCACAAATGGGTTGAGGTGATGAGTAGAGATGGAATTTGAACTACTCCTAGAAGGATAAGTAGGATTCAGAGAGGGAGAAAGGAAGCATGACTTAATGAGAAAAGTGGTGCGTTGGAATCAGATTTGATTTCTATTCTCCGTTCTATTATTGCCTATCTGCCTGATCTTGGGCAAGTCATTTATTTTTTCTGAATCTCAATTTCTTTAGTATATAAGATACAGAAAATTGAATTCGGTGATGTGTAGGATTCCAGATAATTCTAGAGTACTACAGGAGGGGGGTATCTCATCCACAAAGAATAACATGAACAAAAATAGAGAAATTTTTTAAAAGCCCCAGTATATTCATGAATAGATTATCTTGGCTACAACATGAAATTTGGAGCGTGAAGGATCATTGGAAGAACAGGTCCAGGTGTTTGAATTTAATCTTCAATCTGCCCTCAAACAGAGATGAATCATCCCATATATGAAACCATAGACTCATTAAGCAAAGGTTCTTCACATAGGGTCCACAGATCCCTAATAGGTCCATGGTTAGATATCAGAGGACTTGTAAAGTTAGATGGGAAAAATATATCCTTATTTTCACTGACTTCTAACTAAAATGTAGCATTTCCTTTCATTATGAATATAGACAATAAACCATAACTTTGATAGGTGGCAATAACCACTTTTCTCATAGACTATCAAATTGTCAAAGATATCCAAAGGCAGGTACATGGCACAATGCATGGACAGAGTGCCAACCCTGGAATCAGGAAGATTGCCTCAAATACCAACTAGAAGTATGATTCTGGACAAGCTGCTTAACCTCTGTTTGCCTCAGTTTCCTCACTTGTAAAATGGGAGTGATAACAAATCCTACCTCCCAAGATTGTGCTGATGAGCTAAGTACTTAGAACAGTTCCAGGTACCCAGTAAGCATGAAATGTTTGTTGTTGTTGTTATTGTTGTTATCTATGACAAAAAAGATAAGAACCCCTGCATTAGGATATTAAAATAATATGAATTAAAGGGGAAGCATTTTGTTTGAATTACAGATGTTAAAAATATTATATGTGGTGAAATTAATTTCTAACATAATAATGTAAATCATATAAAACTACAAAAACATTAGATTAAGCATAAGACAAAGGGACCATTTTCCTCCAATCTATAATTTACTGAAAATAGTATGTACCCTAATTCTAACACTTTATGGGGAAGATGATATATTACATATTCCCATTCTTCATATTTCCTTTCATCTAATAAAAATTTTTTTTCTAAAACAAGAGGGTAAAATACAACTAAATCATAAGCTTGTTTAAGGCAGGGATCACCCCATCTTTTGTTTCCCTTCACATTGCCCCTATTCCAGAGGAAGTGCCTTCCTATTTCTCAGTAAAAACTCATGCCTTATGTGAGATAACAGTTTAAACTTTTTTCAGTAGAAAGCTACGTTTTCTTTTCTGACCCCATCAGCTTCACAAAGTAAGCTAAGCAGATTATTATTCTCATTGTAAAGAGGAGGAAATTGAAGCCCCCAGAGAAGACATGATTTGCCCAAAGACAACCAATTAGTGACAGAATGGGCCAGAATTCAACTATCCTGACTCCCAGTCCATTTCTGCTGATATCTCCATTTTCTTATAATACTTGCTTTTACAAGATGTTTATAATTTTTCAAAGTACTCTCACATATGCTGCAGATTCTCAGAGAAGAAAGCAGCATTATTTCATTTAGATTTCAGTCATAATACCCTTGTGAAATAGTCTAAAGAGACAATTATTCTCCCAGTTCTATAGTTGATGAAACTGAAATAGAGATTAAATCGTGCCTGAAGTCAATCACAGATTTTAATGATGACAAGTTTGGGACTAGAACCCACAGTTCTTGGGCCACCACCTTAATCCTATTTTCTACCCCATTCCTGGATCCTAATCACTATTCCTCTACCACTTGTGTCTTATCATTACATGAGAGCTTATTTCTATGAGGCTTTAAAGATTTTCAAAACACTATTTTCATGAATCTCTTTGAGATATGTTCTATAAACATAGAAAAATAGGAAAATTTCTAAATTGATTTGTTAAATTTGAAAAATTTATTCCCTATATTTTTAAAATACTTATGTTTGATGATATCTATCAAATGCAGAACCCAAAAAAATCAAAATAAAGGGGTTTTTAAGGTAGATACAAGTCTTATTATCTGTACTTTTCAAATGAAGAAACTGAGGCTCACTGAAATTAAATAATTTGTCCAGGAATACATATTAGCAAATGATAGAGCTAGAAATCAGGCCAGCAATCCTACCACCACTTAACTATACATATAAAGAGAAATTTTGTTGGAAAGTTTGAAAGCTGACAAGTACATTTATGAAAACACCCCTTCTAAATATTGATATTCTAGTATCGATTTTGGCATTTCCATCTACTTCCCTGCCCCTTGCATCCCCTTTCCCCCAAAAAATGCACATTATGGAAAAATGGCAAATGTTTCCCTTGAAATCAAATACAAGACTTCCGAGCATCTTATTCAGCATAAGAAATTCAGGTGTAGTAGTCTAAAGAGTTCCAAATGGCCTTAGAGGGAGGAAGGGAAGAAGGCAGAGAGAGCTGATACCCAAGAAAGATCAGAGAGAAGAGAGCAGCAATAGAGAGAGCTGGAAAAACCAGGTACCAGAAGTCAGAAGTAAAGGCTGATGAGAACAGCTCTCAGAGAAGAAAGCTTGCAAAGCTGGTGTGCATCTGGGAGTGCAAGCAAGATCATCCTGAATCAAGCTAGCATCACAATCCTCGGCCATTAAAACAGCAATTTGTTTCCTTATGTTTTTAAAGGTCTGGCACAAAGTAAAAGACAGAAGAAACCACACCACTTTGGAGAGCCTGGGATGAATATCAGGAGGGAATCTTTCAGACTATGGAAGAAAAAAGTGGTCTGAGGAAAAAAAAAAATGGAGCTTCCAGATTCCTAGTTTACTTCAAGGTCAAAGTCAAAGTTGAAGTCATTAAAGAAGGTATTAATCTTGGTGTTGTTCCTTGACATCTTGTGGCACATTAAGAAACTTCTAAAGAGCTATAATTGTACAATCCAATACTGCAAGTAAGGGACAGTTTGAAGAATCTTCTCTTCCGGCATCTGCCTTATGCCAGTTCAGAGTATGTTTATAATTGAATCAAATCTCCAGTGCCTTCTCCAGTTCTAATGGAGGTGCTATATCTACCCTCCTCCTCAAAAACAAATCACACCCTTTGTCAAGAAAAAAAAGACAATTTGCATGTGGTAATTTAATGTTGTAAGGCTGGACTAGCAAGCATCAATGGGATAAGAGGTCATAGAACCACAGACTTAGCTCTCAAAGGAATCTTAAAGACCATGGAGTCCAACCCCTTCTTGTTAAAGAGGGGCAACTAAATCCAGGAGAGATTGTATAACTCCCCTAATGTCACATAACTAATGGCAGGGCCTCTGACTTCAAATTTCATGCCCTTTCCACAGAATTGAACACTAAACTGGGTCAGTGGTCAGGAGATCCAGACTCTTATCTGAACTAGCCTACTAGGTGACCTTAAGCAGACCCTAATCATTCTGAAGCCCGATTGCTTCATTTGTAAAAGGTGGGTAACAATGTCCTCTCACAGAGTGATTGTGGAGCTCAGACATGTTTGTGCGAAAAAACTTTAGAATGTGCAAAGCTCAAAACAAATGAAAAGCATTCTTATTAGAAGTTGCAGCTTGCTTGGATGTTTATACTTCACTGTCAGTGAGGGCACCCTATTCATCCTCTTTTCCCTGCAGGACTTTCATAATGGCGTGTGTAAATTCTCCAGCAGGCGATTGAAACTATCAGCTACAGAAACAGAAGCTGTGTACAGTAAAAGTCTGACATAACAGAAGGCAGCTCCCTGGAGACAGTCCATATAAACTGAGTAGGAGACACTGAAACTCCTATTAACCAGAATCACTGGGAAGTAGGAGGTTCTGGGTAATTGGGGAAAACACAAAAAGCAAAAATAGTGCCCTCCCTCAAGATGTTTACATTCCTGTGAGAGAGACAGCATATGTAAATCAGAAGATGCAAGATAAAGAGGGATTAGCACTAGCAGATATGGGGCAGAGGGGTGAATGAATGGGCAGGAAAGACTTCTTGGAGGAAGTCAGGTTTGACTTGAGTCTTTTTTTATAGCTTTTTATTTACAAGATATATGCATAGGTAATTTTTCAGCATTGACAATTGCAAAACCTTTTGTTCCAACTTTTCCCCTCCTTCCCCTTACCCCTTCCCCCAGATGGCAGGTTGACCAATACATGTTAAACATGTTAAAGTATATGTTAAATATAATATTTGTATTCTTAGCATGGGGAACAACTAGGACAAAGGTACAGAGATGGGAGATGAAGTATTGTGCACCAGGAACAGCAAATAGGTTAATGTGATTGATTGGATCATTGCCTGGTGGAAGGGAATAGAATGTAAGAAAACTGGAAAAGAAGGGATCAGATTGTGGAGAGCTTTAAATGTCAAATAGGAGAGTTTATGTTTGATCCTAGATATAATAGGAAGCCATGGGACTAGGACATGGCAAGAACAAACCTATTGCTTATTCTTCTACTCACTTTCCACAAAATAAAAATAAGACTTGAAGAATAAGTAAATTAGCTCTTGTACCATACCCAAAGAGAAGGAGAAATTCTCTTTATCTTATTCTCAGGGCAAGTTACAACCCATCATTGCCATCCAATGTAAAGAAGCATTAGGTGGAGCTGAGACTAAAGCATTCCTCTAAGAACTAGCCTCTTCCTTCCCGAGATGGTTTCTTTACAAAATGCATAAATTAGAATATAGCATCTCCGAATCAGAACATATATCCAAGGTCACATCTGACCTCTATGTGAAGCTTTAATATCTCCTATATTATCCACAATCAACGATCATTTAACGTGTTTGAAGGCTCCAATGGAAGAGAAGTCACCATACCCCCAAAATTTTTGGACAATTCTAATTGTTAGATACATCTTCCTCCTATTGAACCAAATCTTCTTTATAACTTCCACCTATTGGTCTTTAGTTCTGTCCTCTGGGAGCAAGGAGAACAATCTAATTTTCCCTCCTCTATACCCATTTCTCAGCCCCAAATATTTTCTTCTCTAACCAAAACAATTAGCAGCCCTTCATCTGACTCTTGTAAGCTCTGGCTTCCATTGTCCTCACCATCCTATCCATTATCCCTTTGGACAAAATTCAGACTGTCGATGTCCTTCTTAGAAAGCAGCACTAAAAACTAGACATGATATACTGAATGTAGTCTGGTCAAGATGGAGTACAGTAGAATTATTATTGCCTTCTTTCTGTTCACTAAGCCCACCTTCTAACTACAAGAAAACTACAAAGGGTTGCTTTTGCCATTGGAGTATTAGGATCACCATGCAATGTTATTGCTAATGGCAAGACAAAGTACGGTGGAATTATCCTTTTCTTATTTTTGTGTACTGTAAGCATCTCACTACATGGAAGCTACAATGGGCTATCTTTGCCATTGGACTATTAGGGTCAACATACAAAGTGATCATTAATCTCCTGAACTCTACATTTATCTTCATTCCCACTTCACTCAGGCCAGACCATTATCAGGGCCCTTTATCCCACTATGCTAGGCACATCAAGTTAATATTTTCCTCTTCTTTATATTCCCTGCACCTAAAATAATGCCTTGCACATGGCAGAAATGTAATAAATGCTTGTTGAATTGAACTGAACAATGGCAGCATGCTATACCACCAAAGGAGCAATGAGCTCTTTTGCTTATCCCTGCTATAAACAATCCTGCATTTCTAAGCCACTCACTCCTTTTCTGCTAGCATAATACACTTAAATCTACAAGTCCAGCCTCTTCCATGAAGCATTCCTCAATTTTTCCAATCCATACTGAGTAGAACATAATCCATGCTTGATTAAGTAGTCACATACAATAGATTTCATAGAATAATACATTTCATATCATTTCATAGAATAATACACAACACTGATTTAGCCCTTTAATATTTTCCCCTTGATGTCCTTTTTCTTTAATGTCATCACATCAGAATCCATTTACAACCACATCCTCCATTCATGTGGTGCCCCACCTCTGTCTGCCCCAGATACAGTTCTCAAGAGTTACAGATATTGTTTTCCCACCTAGGGATGTAAACAGGTTAACCTTTAAATAATATATTTTTTCTCCTATTTGCTTCCTATGCTTTTCTTGAGTCCTGTATTTGTAGATTAAATTTTTTGTTTAGTTCTGGTTTTTCAAGAGAAATGATTGAAAGTCTCTTACTTCAATTAGATCCATGGCCTCCTATGAAAGATGTTGCTGAGTCTAGGTAGGTAATTAATTCTTGGTTGTAACTTTAGGTCCTTTGCCTTATGGAATATAGTATTCCAGGCCCTCTGATCCTTTATTTTAGAAGTTGCCAGATCCTGGGTAATCCTGACTGTTGTTCCTTGATATTTGAATTGTTTTTGTCGGGCAGCTTGCAGTATTTTTTCCTTGAGATTGTAGTTCTGGAGTATTGCAACAACGTTCCTTGGGGTTTTCCTTGTGGGATCTCTTTGCAGAGGTGATCAATGAATTCTTTCTATGAATATTTCCCCCTCTGTTTCTAGAATATCAAGGCAGTTTTCTTGAATGATCTCTTGAAGAATGTTATCCAGGTTCTTGGCTCTTTTTTGATCATAGCCTTCAGGTAGGCCCATGATTTTTAAATTGTCTCTTCTGGATCTATTTTCCAGGTCTACTGTTTTTCTATTGAGGTATTTCACATTTTCTTCCATTTTTTTCATTCTTTTTAGTTTGTTTGACTAATTCTTGCTGTCTCACAGAGATATCAGCTTCCATTTGCCCCGTTTTAGTTTTTAATGTATGATTTTCTTCAGTTGGCTTTTATATCACTTTTTCCATTTGGTTAATTCTACTTTTTAAGGAATTATTTTCTTTAGACATTTTTTCCTTCCTTCTCCAAGCTGTTGACTCTCATGCATACCTCTCATTCCTTTCTTATTTTTTCTTCTACCTCTCTTATTTTCCCTTTAAAGTCTTTTATGAGTACTTCCAAGAAGGCTCTTTGGGCTTGAAACCAATTCATATTGCTCTGAGATTTCTTGTGTGGATATTTTGTCCTGGTCTGAGTTGGTGTTTTGGTCTGTCCCACATTAGCTTTCTATGGTCAAGGTTCTTTTCTGTTTCTTGCTCATTTTCTTTTCTTTCCTTTTATCATTTCCTCTTTTCCTACTTTTATGGTTGAGCTCTGCTCCTGAAGCAAAGGGAGCACTGTCCCAAGCTTCCTGTGCAGCTCTGAGCCTCTGCTTTGAGCACAGGGACAACTTGTGTTTTCAGGGGTATCTTTGCCTGCTCTTTTCAGAAAAGAATCTGATTTCCCAAGAGTTTGCCTTCTGAGCTGGGCCTGGAGGCTGCCCCACTGCTCTGCTCCTTTACTGAGCCAGGACTGAGGGTCTTAGTTGCTGATTTGTTGTGGTTAAGACTCTCTTATTGGCTTTCCCATAGTATCTGAGCTGGGCTGAACATCCTTCTCACCCAGTGAAACTGATTTTTCTTGAAGTTTTTTCAGTCTATCTTGAGCTGGAGAATGGTTTCATTCCATGAAACTGTTCACAGGCTTAGTTTCGTGTGGTTTTTGAGGAAAACTGAAAGAGCTCAAGAGGCTTCCTGACTTTACTCCACCATCTTGGCTCTACCTCTGGAAGTGCCCTATAATATGTGTAAAGCATTTTATATAAATTATCTAATTTAATCCTCACAGTTCATCTATATAGATGCTATCACCCCTTTTTTTCAGATAAGAAAATCAAGGTGGACAGAGGCTGAGACTTGTCCTGTGTAGCACAGTTATATATATGTATCTAAGGGAGATTTCAAGGCCAGGTCTTCCTAGCTACTGCCCCCCCAATTGCCTCATATGTGGAAGCATTGTCACCTAAATCAGACCCTCAATGATATTTGAGGTAAGGAGTCACCTTTTATACATTGGAACAGCTCCTATATTGCACATGGTAAGTATCCAAAAAACCCTGCTCTGATCCCTCAGGACTAGCCACAAGCTTTCCCTCATGGGCACCTTCCCATAATCAAAAAGGCACTGAAGTCACAAGACATGAGTGCCTAATGCTGCTGCTTAATAGTAGTGTGACCTTGACCAGCTCATCTCCATTCTCTGGGCCTTATTTTCTGAGATGATTTAACCACATGATCCCTAAGTTCTCTTCTTGTTCTACATTTCATAAAATCTTCTTGCTTTGCAACTTTCCTACAGGAATATCCTAAAGGATATCTATCCTTTAATGTTGCAAAATGCTCTACATAAGACATCTTTTGACCCTTCATCATTATGGAAACATGACTCCAGATGCATGATGGCTTTACTAGCATATCACAAGCCCTGTAAATTCTTAATATGCTGGATCAATATATATGGGCAAGATAATGGACACGATGTGTGTATCTGCTGTCCAAGGTCTGTTCTAACTAAGTCCAAACAAGTTTATTACCTGATTGGCTGCAAGGGGATGAAAATTTTCAGCCACAACAATTCTCCCAGACCATCTACCAAGTTGTTAAATGTCTATGATTTCCATTAGAAGAAGGGATGCCCTAGACAGTAAAGTCACCGAGCCTTGAAATTTTGATGTGTGTTTCATAACCAGACTATAAACTCCATGAGCAGCAGCAGCCAAATCTGATCTAACTGCTTCTCTCCCTTAGAACCTAGTGTTATGCTCTAGAGTAAATGTATTCAGAACGAATGTTCACCAACAGATGTGCCTTTGCAAAAGGATATCTACTGTTCCTCAGTTACCCGGGATGCTTTTCTCTTCTCTTTCCACTTGGATTACAGATTTGCTAAAACCCACCTCTCAGAACTTCCAAAAAGCACTTCACTTAACTATTCTGTCTCCTCTATGTTCAGTGAGTGCAGTATCACCTGCTCAGTCTGATCCATCAGTCTATAAAAATTCCTGCACTTCTCTTTTCTTTAAAAAAGAACTTTGGAGATGAAAGTGGCCTTAGAGATTATTCAGTCTAACTGCCTCATTTTGAAAATGAGGACTCTTCTGATTCTTTTTATACAGCAAAATAATGGTTTGGACATGTATGCTTATGTTGTATTTAGTTTATATTTTAACATACTTAACATGTATTGGTCATCCTGCCATGTAGGGGAGTGGATGGGGGAAAGAAGGGGAAAAATTGGAACAAAAGGTTTGGCAATTGTCAATGCTGTAAAATTACCCATGCATATAACTTGTAAATAAAAAGCCATTTAAAAAAAGAAAGAAAGAAAATGAGGACTCTTTGGAGGTACCTTCAGATTCTTCTTGGCATTTTGGAATAATCTATTCATTTAGTCTGGAAGAACCAAAAATTATACCTAGAATGAAAAATGAAATGTACCATATTGTCTTTGCTTAAAAGAAAAAAAAAGGCATTTTAACAACCTTCAAAGCCAGCCTAAATAACAGAACTGTCTCCAAAACCATTTTGCTCACCTATCCCCCATTATAAAAATGCTCTCAAGTCACCACTGAATCAAAACAGCATATTCCAAAATTCTCTCATCCTAACATAGACAGTTTTAACTAGTCCATTTATAAAATGTGTTCATTTCAAAGCAATGCAATTCAATGTTTATTAAAGTGTCTCATGCCTAAGACACTATGCGAAGGAAAACAAAAACAACAACAAAATCAAAACAACCTCTGCCTTCAAAGAGCATACATCCTACGTGAGAGATACAGCCTGTATAAGCAACAAGGCCAAACAAAGTTATGAAAAGTGATTTTAAGAGGGAGATAGAGCATTAACTACTCAGGGAATAAAGAAAGCACTAACACAATTCTTTAAAGGAAGAGAGGGATACTCAGAGGTGAGATGAAGAGGGAAGGTACTCTAGACATGGAAGCAAGAGATGCAATTTTGCATGGAGACAGCCATCAGGCCAATCTGATGAGACCAGTGTGTGTGAAGGGAAGTAATATGAAACAGCACCAGACCTCAGCAAATTTCTGGGGGGGAAAAGGCTATTTTCAGCACCTCCAGCTGCTTGTGCGCTCGCTCCCCATTTTCTCTCTTGATGGTGCCTGTCTTATTGATTTTCTCAAGCATCCAATTTTCCCTTTACCCTCTCTAAGAGGCAAAGAAATTGTACAAAATAATTCAATGTAACCTGATGGCCTGCATGAGAGCTTAAAGGGCCAGCTCTCCCAAGAAGATGTGCATTTGAACCCTAATCATAATTTTAAGGCAAAGGAAACGGGGGGAACCAGACTCCCAATGTCCCTAAAAACAAAAGACACAGTTTGATGCCCAAGCCACCCTTTGGGGCCCATCACCATTAAGCCATGGGCATGGGGGGAAGTGAAGAAATGCTCTTTTGGGGGACATGAGGGAAGGAGAAGTTAGGACCCCAAAAATAAGAACAAAAAGGCTGTTCTCATCACCTCCCAGCCCTTGACCTTCCTCTCCCTTCCACTATACTCAGATGAAACTTGAAAGCAAACCGGCTGGGGCTGCTTCAATCTCAATGCCACAGTGCAGGGAATTTGTCACATTTTTCTCTACCTCGTGACATTCCAGCAGCCTAGACAGCTTCATAATGTTGCAAGTGGGTGAGTTTTTACTCGCTCCCTTTCCATTTCCCTGAGAGCCACGCAAACAGCAGGAACAGCAGCCGCAGCCACCGGGCAAAGGTCGCGGGGGCCCCGATGGCAGTTCCGGAAACTCTGCTGCTCACACTTGGGGTGCTGCCAGCCAGAGCGGGCCATCGGGGCCGAGCCTGCTGCCCCCCCCAGGATCCCCACATACACAAAAACCCCCATGACGCATCCGAGAGGGAGATGTAGAGAAGTGACCTTGGAGGGTCAGCGAGCCCAGAGCTGAGCCAACAAGCATGAACGCTTGCAATTAGTCCATGGACGACCTCCATTCACTGTTTTATGTGCTATCTCATCAAAACATATGCATTTTCAATAGCTGGATTTAAAGGCCCACTTGTTGCAATACATTATATCCCAGACTCCTACAGGTTTTGAATTGTACAAATACAAAAGTGGGGTATTGAGAAAGGCTGGGAATTTCCTGAGAATTTCCATTGTTCTGGGCAGTGTTTGCCTTGGTGCCCTAGTGCCCAAAACCTCCAAGTGGTCAGTGGCTTGAATGTCACTAAGCAATGTGACAAAGCGGAGGACAAACATGGGTAGCCCACAACGCTCCGGGAAATGAAAATCCTTTTGTTGTCCAGCTGGAAGGTCAACCATTGCCATTTGAGATTGCCTAGACTAGCACTGAGTCCACCCCCATAAAGGTGACAGCATTGGGGAAGGAAGTCAGCAGCATGGCCATTGACAAGTCACTCCATTGTGAAGGAGGCCAGAAGCAAGAGCTCGGGGTTCCCCAAACAGATCCTGTTGTGATTGGGTAAGGGAATTATAGAATGCCAAAGCAGGAAGGAACACCAGAGGCCATCTAGTTTAACCCCCTCGTTCCTTGTAAGGAAACTGAGGCTCAGAGAGTCTCGCCCAAGGTCACACAGCCAGCTAATACAGTCTGTTCTGAAAGGGCATTTATTCAGAAGGCCTTCGATCTCTGTATAGTCTGATAAACATCTAGTGCCAGGAGGTATCCAAGGACATTGGGGCAGGAAGGGAAGAGGGGAAGGAAGGGAGACTCCTATAGCAATGGGACTGTTTCACGTTCCAAATTTTTCATTTGTTCATTTTGAGCAGTGGGAGGAACTCCATGAGCTCTGATTAATATCTAAGTTCTCTGGCAAAATAGCAGAAAGAAGGTGGTCTTCAAGAGTAGCCTGGTAAAATACAAATACTTCTGAGAAAGGCTTAACCTTAAGCAGGGATCAACTATTATAGTCTTAGGTGACAATTTATAAAATATTAGCAGGAATGGAAAAGAGAAAAGGGAGATGGGATAGAATCAAAGCCAGGGGTTGAGAAAGGTGCAAGAAAGAACCAAATCTCCCCTATGTTATAATTTTTCCAATGGCTCTAGCACTGGCATCTAGACAAGTGCCTCCATAGAGTTGCTCAAAATCGCATGGAAGCCAACTGCTGGCCTGAATCGCCACTAAATATTCTTAAGCTCCTGTCTAACTGGAAAGGATGGATAGTGATTTTGCAATTTGTCAAATGACCCATGGGATTATTTTTTTTTAGATTAGGTTTATGATTTAATTGGTATGAAGAATTCTCAATGCAGACTAGCATCTGTTCTGCAGATGTATATTTTACAGGAGTTGTCCGGGGCACTGTGAGATAGAATGATTTGCCCAGGGCCACAGAGCCAGTGTTTTTCAGAGGCGGATTGTGAATGGAGAATTTGGAGGGATGGCATGGCAGAGGGCAGAGGGGACTGGAATTGTCAGGAAAGGCACAAATCCATTTCATATTCTATGATCTTCCGCAAGATCCCATGTTTCCTTCACTTTGTATAGCTCCAAAATCCGGGGGTAGTAGTTGATAATCTCCAAGATCCCTCTCAGATCTAAATCTGTTAGAAGGGTAATCAGCTTTCTATCCACAACCTGCCTCACAGGATGTACTTTTTATTCTAGCCTATAAAATAAAGGAGTTGACTAAACAGGAATTCTCAGAGAACTTTTTTTTCTTTTTTTATGGTTTAGTTTTCATTTTATAATCATAAACTTAACTGCAAAGTAATCAGACTTGTATAAGGAAAACAAAGAATTGTGTCAAATAAGAGCACAAGGATTACAGAATAAGAGGGGGAGTGGGTCCCCCTCAGATACAAAGGAATGGCTTGGTGGTTAAAACAGAAATAAAGTCAAAAAAACTTATGAGCCATCCACAATCAGCAGTAGTGATGTTCCTACTGCTCTTGCCAACCCAAAGCTCCATGGCTTCTATGACCTCCAGGTTTTTGTTCACTTGGCCAAAGGCAGTTAACATATTTACCATTCGACCCGTTAGTGTGAGTGACAGATGAAAACCTCGGAACCATTTGTGTTGGGCTCAGCACATACCACAGACAAGAGGCCAGGACCAGTGTGCTTCAGGATGAAGTTCCCATTAGCAAATTTCTCCCCAGAGATAGACACTGTCAGGGTCATTATGGCACACGAAGGCAGGACCCTGGCACATGAACCCAGGAATGATTCTGTGAAAACAGAACCAAAGGGATTTGTTCTCTCCGGGGCTCAGAGCACAGAAGATCTTTGCTGTCTCTGGAAACTTAAATTCCTAATAATACAAAAGTAACCAGGTCTGCAGCTTATCATCAATGGCCATGTCGAAGTATGCTTTGGTGTTGGCCATAGCCACAGATGATTGGGACGGGGATGGTGCAAAGACCAGTGTCCGGTGAACAGAGCAAGCCGACATCTTCCAGTGCTGATCTATTCAAAGTAGACAGTAACTTTTTTTCACTATAGTTGGCTTCCTTTGTAATCCTATGGACGTTATTTTATGCATTAAAAATATTATTCTAAGAAGAGGTCCATAGGCTCACCAGCCTGTCAAAGGCATCCACAACAAGCCAAAAAAAAAAAAAAAGGTTAAGAAAACATGAACTAGATAATCTCTAAGGTACTTTTCATAGCTCCAAATCTATGAGCCTACATAATGCAATACAAGTACATAATAAGGATGCAAAGTTCTTTGAGAGCTAAAAGGAGAGAAAAATCACATCTGACTCTGGGGATAGAAAGATGCATGTCTGTTTTCATGGATGAAATGTTACTGATGCTGAGCATAGATAGAACAAGAGACTGATATACAGAAAGAAATGGACTTCATTTTTGATTAAGAGAGCCACATGAATAGTCCTATTTGGCTGGACCAAGTCCAAGGAAATGGAGTGGTATGAATATGCTAAAACTAGGGAAATATGTTACCAAAAAAAAAAAAAAAAACTAACTGTGGAAGGCTTAAAATGTCACACTGAGGAATTAGACTTTATTTAAGAGATTAAAAGGATCACATCTAGCCTTAGGAAGAGTCTTCCAATAGCAACCTTTAGGATATTTAGAGAGAGAAAGACCTGAGAGAAGGTTAAGAGACTATTACATTAGTCCAAGGAAAGGTCCTGAGGAGAAAGGCAACATGGACGAGTGCAGAAAGAATTACCCTGAGTCAGAAAGACCTGAGTTCAAGGTCTCCCTCTACCTTGGATTGGCTGTCATTTAGTCTTTTAGGACCCTAGGCAACCCTGTAACACTAAAAGATGCACAAACTACTAATCTGAATGAATTTTTTCCCCAGGGACTTCCCAACACACATTGAGCAAAGTCCAAGGACCTGTACTAGAATGACAGCACTAAAATGGGAAATCTGTGACAGTTGTTTTAAAGAAAGAATCCACGAGATTTAGCAGAAGATTGGATATTCATAGGGTGAAGTAAAGGGAGGAGTCAAAGATGACTACAGTAAAATACTTAAAATAATAATAAACTCTAAGGCACATTTAGTTGTATTGAATCCATTTTGTAGTCAAGAAGCCAAGAGGTTACATAATTTGCTCAATACAGGAGAGCAAGGTATAGCATTAAACTCCAAAATCCTGAATTTCCAGTCTATTATTTTGCCTCCAGACTATATTGACTTTCTTTGACTCTCAAATAATTTAGTGTACAATTTATATTTTAATTATCTGTTTATGACCTACTAAACCAAGGATTCTTAATTTCTTTATGTCAGATTGCCATAGCAGAATAGTGAAGTCAATGGACTCCTTCCCAAAATGAATTCACATATTTTAAATTCACAAACTCAAATACATCAAGTTACAAATTCAACTTATTATATTTAAGTAGAGCTATCACAATATTTTTAAACCAAGTTTACAGATTGTAGGTTAAAAAAATCCCTTGTGTCACATTCTTAGGATCAGAAGGTCTGGGATCTATTTTATCTGAATTTTTCTTCCCAAGCGTCTAACACACCATTCTATGCAAAGAACTTAATAAATATTGCTGAGTGAATCAGTCAAGGAATCAATATTGAATGCATTTATCAATAAGCCAATCAATCAATTGCCAAGAAGTTGTGAAGCATAAGCTCTTTGCTAGACACCATATTATGTGCTGGAAATGAAAAGACAAATGCAAAACCATCACTGAATTCAAAATTCAAGGTCTTACATTCTACAGCAATAGATAATATACACATGTAAAATAGGTACAAAGTGATTTAGGAGGAGGTACTAGCTGCCAAGAGGCTCAGGAATGACCTCCTTTAGAAGGTGGAATCTGGTCTGAATCTTCAAGGAGACTAGAGATTCCAAGACCCAGAGTTGTGGAAAAGATGGTTCCAAATATGGGGGAGAGTCAATGCAAAGATGTAGAGAAGAAAAATGGAAGATCATAAGGAAGAGTAAAAAAGCCAATCAGTGTATACAAAAACAAGTCAAAACCAATGCAAGTATGAGTGACCTACTGTCCATAATTTAGTCTCATTTTGGAGGGCTATGTAATAGCTGTTCCACCATGAACTATACACAGCCATTTAAAAAAAATCCAAAGGCCAAAAAAATAAAAAAAGCTCCCAAGTGGGAGTTTTCCATTATGTCAAAGGAATCTAATTACCCAAATTGGAATTCTCTCTGGACACAGTGTTCCCTTGGCATGAAGCATCAGGGGTATGATAAATGGTAATTAGGTAGAGAATAATGGTAAAGCAAAGACAGTGATCTGAGCCTTTGTTTTAGATCTACCTCATCACTTTACTGACTCTAAATTCAAGCTTAAGTATTATTGAGATCTGTTCTCCCTACTTCAACCAGGTTAAGATACTTACCAAATTCCTATGGTAATCTGCTAAAGACAACATTTAGGTATGGCCACTAAACTGCAACTCCCCTACACCCCTTTTTACTTGGTAGGTCACTGCAGAGTAGCCTAGTTTAAGTACTTTTGCATAATCTCTCCCTGGCTTTGCCCTTGGCTTTTCGATTCTAATTTTGCTCATTCATCTTGTTCATGTCCAAGGATCCCAATGCAGTTGTCTCAGTTAATTCTTAGTTTCCATATTTGCCTGCTTGGATTGATTATTTCAGTTCTCTATTCAGCTTCCTACCTACTCTACCAGGTTTCTCATTGACATTTTCAGTTCAAAGTAGCTTCATGCAGCTGAAAAGCCTCTGAAATCCCTAGTCTTGACCTGGTGATTAACTTCTTACCTTCCACCAAAGCTTCAATTTAATTTCATAAAAAAATTTATTAAATAATTGTGCTAAGTACTAGAGTTATATAAAAATACTTAAAAAAAAAAAGACATAGTTCTTGCCCTCAAGGATTTTCTACTTGGGGATGGAGAATAGTAATAATATATATATATATATATATACGTATTAATTTCTATTATGGCTAAACATATATATGTATATATATATGTTTAGCCATAATAGAAATTAAAATAGATTTAAGTGTATAGGAAGAGTCAAACAAAAGCCAGAAGAAAAATGGACCTTGAACAAAGCTAAGGGTTTGAACAGAGATGATGGCAAGAGGCTATCCCAGGTCCAGGGGACCATGCAAACACACTGAGACAGACCAACAATGACCCAATCTGGCTGGAATACAATCCTTGCAGAGGATGAGTAATTTGAAATAAGGATAGAAGGCTAAGTTGGAGTCATTGTAGAGGGCCTCAAATGCCCTTCACGCTTTGTATTTCATTCAGTAGGCCCTGAGGATGTTTGAGCCAGGGGTGTGGCATGAGTGACATGTGCATTAGAAAGATTATTTTGGAAGTGAGGCAAAAATTCAGTTAGAGAGGATGGAGGTGAGAAAATCAGTCAGGATGCTCCTGCAATTGTCTAGGCTAAAGGATCAGGGTTCCAACACAACTGCTATCACCGGCAGATCTTGGACTGTCCATACCCTAGGATTGGCAACTGGCCTGGAAAGAAGCACATCAGAGGCTCCCTAGTTGGGGAAGATAAGTCTTCTTTATCAGTTGCCTTGTCAATAGTGTCTCCAGCTTATTATCCCGACTGTTTTCTGCTTTGCCTTGACTCCTAGTATTTGTGCATTACCTTGCTCCTGATAATTTGTCTACTTTCTGAGCCAGTGTTTTACCTTTAGACTTGTATATTCTTCAGTGTGAGACTGATTACATGAGTTTCCAATCTTACCTATGTTATCAATACCTACGTGTTTCTTAGTACTGAGTACCATTCATGTGTCATCATAACCCTGTCATAGCATGAAAATGTCACTAATTCCATTGAATCTGCTTATGGCATTTCCTAGCTAGTCTGAACCAGAGATTATGGCTATAACTACTCTGCCATTTATTACCTGTATGATCTTGGGCAAGTCATATAGCTTTTTTAAATCTTTGTTTTCTTATCTATAAAATGAAAGGATTGGGTTGGATGACCACAAAGAACTCTTCAAGTGATAAATGCTTCTGTGAGTACATGAATTCACTATATTGTTACCAGGAAACTTTACCTCATAGATTTACAAGGATAAGTTAAAAATAAGTGGTGTGTCTACCTAATAAAATTGTTCAAAATCCTTCCTGTTGACCTTTAATTTAGAATCCTGCACATAGTTCCTTAACCAGTAAAGACTCCTTCATCAATTGATTAAGGCTATTATTTTGTATACATCTAAATCAGTCAAAGGTGAGAATAGACTTTGAAGCATTTTTATTCTTTAAAAAATGAAAAAGCAATGTTCATTCTTAGAAAACTTACTAAAGAATGTGTCTTCAACTCTTTGTGACCCCATTTAGGGTTTTCTTGGCAAATGGTTTGCCATTTCCTTCTCCAACTTGTTTTACGAATGAGGAAACTGAAGTAAACAGAATTAAGTGACTTGCCCAGGATCATACAGCTAGTATTTGAAGGAACATTTGAACTCAGATCTTCCTGACTTTAGACCTGGCATTCTAATCATTGTGCCACCTAGTTGTCTGAACAGCATTCTTTTTTAAAAATAAAAAGTGAAATAGAAAGAATGTTGATGCTTAAAAAACTTGCTATAGACTGTCTTTAAACATTGCTCATGAAACTATTTTTCCTTGAAAGAATACATACATAAAGGCTAAGCTAAGCTAAGCAAGGTCAGACATGGTTAGTAATTAGAAGGTCAACCACTTGGGAACACAGTCTACTTTCTAATAATAATAATCACTAAAATAGATATACATATAGACCACTTACTGTGCACTCAGCCTCAGAAAGGTGAATAAAGTTCAGAGTTCATCTACTATCAATCTCTCCATTTTATAAATGAGAAAACTAAGACCTAGAAGAATATGTAACAGCCCCAACATCATAAAGAGTCCCAGAGTGGAAGTCAAAGGGCCTGGGTCTAGTCCCAGCTGTCCCATGAATCATGGGTATGACTTTGGGGAAGCAACTTCAGTTTTAATCCCAATTTCCTCATCTGCAAAATGAAGAAGTTGTACTAAAATAAGTCTTTCTAAACCAGAGGTTCGCAAATGATGCATAGATAGGTTTCAGAAGTTTTTTTCTTAATTTTTAAATTATTTTTGATATTAAATTTGTTATTTATAGTGATATTAATAGTTTGATAACTGAATTTCAATAGAATTGGTTTTGCTGGTAACCCATACATTTTATTTTATATATTTATATATTTAAGAAGTACCACAGCGGTCCATGACACATACACATAAAACCCCCTAGAATAATGACTTTTAAGATCATCTATAGCACTGAATATAATCTAGTCACAAATCCATAACTCATTAGCAATAAAAGTTAAAGATACTTTCTCTCTTTATAACAGAATTACTTTTAACAGTGGGTATACTTCAAATGATCCATGCATCATTAGGGTTATTCTACCATAGTCTCTATAAACTGCTGTGACCAAAAAAAAAAAAAAAAAAAAAGAAAGTATCTAATGATTAATCCGTCTATCTATGACTCTCTTAGAATACAGTCTGGGCTTCAGAAGACTAACACAGAAGCCATTCATTGCCCCATACGCCTTCCAAATTTGGTAGAGCCCGACATAACTTGGGTTCAGTGGTATAACCATTGAGAATGTCTAAGTCTTTATTGTTTTATCCTGAAATGGAAGGAATGAAATGGGTCACCTACTTCTAACATGAAACATTAAAAGAGGAATTGAGTGGAGGATGCTAAAAAACAGCTTGACCAAGTTACTTGGTCATCATTTACTGAAGCATGATTCCTGTTTGACCGATGGAGATACTGAAACACTACTGCCTGGGTCAAGGCTTTGGTAAAAATATTGAAGTTGAAGCAAACAACAAAGTTATTCAATATTATTTTATACAAAGCGATTGATACAAATGGTACTTGGGCTTCTTTATATTCCCTTAATGCACTTAGTGAATAGGTTATTTATTCAATACAATACTTCTTGTTTGATTGAGGAAGAGGGTCTAGTATTTGGTTCTTCGTAAGTTACCTTAAATTTGCTTGCCCACCATTGAGAGGGACACAAACTTCTGAGTCGCCCTTTCTTCCTTCTCTTTTTTCCCCCCATCGTCCTCAAAATGGTAAATGCCAGGGGGGTAGTGGTAGAAAACTAGCACTGAAGAGAGAGAGAAACAATCTGGTTTTTTGCCCTCAAAACTCTGGCCCCATCTCAGTTGTGTAAGTAATAAATTTGCATATATTTAGTTGTATATATGATGCATCCCTCTAATAAAGCTTCTTTCTTTCCTTCCTTTCCTCCCTCCTTCTCTTTTCCTCCCTTCCTCCATATAGGATGTCATACCTTTACCTACAGATTCTCTTAAAAGCATTATTTTTCCCTTTTGTACCTCGGAATGCTCTTCAGATATCTTAGAGTTTACTGGCTAGATTTCTTTCTTAAGGATCAAGCCTTAAACCAAAGGCAATCTGATACTAATTGGCCACCAATAGGTCCTAGGCCAAGCCCCATTTGGTGATTGTTTGGATCCTAATTGAGTCAGAGTGAATGTAAATAGCAATTATTTCTACTTTGGCCAGAAACTGAGGGTCTTCCCCTTCCAGATTCATTTATTTAGATTTTTTGAGGGGGAGAACTAAGTGAAAAAAGAGATTCTTTGCTTCAATTGCTTAATCACAGAATGGATATAGCCTCGATCAGACTGAGACTTGTTGAAGACTTTAGCTTAAAAAGGCCACAGTCTCCCACATCATCCAGAGCCATCTCCTGTCCACTGATTTGTATCTGGCCACTGGCCCTAGATGGCTCTGGAGGGGAAAGTGAGGCAGGTGACCTTGCCCAGCCCTCCCTCACTTAAACCCAATCTGTCATGGTATCACCTCCCTGATGTCATGCCCTTCTTCCAGAAGGATGGACAAACAACAGCAAGCTTCTTGAGGGCAAGGGTTTTTCCAGCAGTTTTTTTTTTCTATCTCCAATACCCAGCATAATGTCTGATACAAAGAGGGTGTTTAACATATGCTTATTGAAATGAATTTCTGAATCCAACCAACTTTCAACGTGATCTCATAGAAAAAATAAAGCACTACCAAAAGAGATTTAAGAGGTTTGAGTTCTTGTCCTAAATTTGCCAAAATTAGCTGTATGATCCAGCATAAATCACTTAAGAGGCTGTTGTTTTGTCTGTGAAATAAGAAATTCGGATTGTAGATTTTATTATTAGAAAAAAACCTAGAAAACTGAATCCAGACTTATATGAGAAAACAAAGGTCTTATGAGATGGTGACTTGCCTAAGATCATACAAATAGCAAGTAGATTTAAAATCCAAGCCATGGGTTCTAAAGTAGGAGCCTTTCCCATTGAAATACCCATTCCTAACAAGTGCTGAGGGCCAATTCAGGTCTCCAGGATCCATAACCCATCCTGCAAAGTGGTAGCCAAGCCCTTCTCTCCTTCTTATGCTATGGCCCATTCCTTGCCTTGTGTTCATTTCACCTCATCTTTGATCTCTTCCAGAGGACGATGGTGAAATGCAAAATCTTAAAGTTGGCACTTTATTAGTAATAACTCTTATAAAAACTGTCAGGCAATACCCTTGCACTACCAACTAAAGCAGAGGCTTTCACACCCTTTTTTGTTCATAGGACAGTTTTATTCCTTGTAATGAGCCATCAGGGTCCAGGAAATCGAAGATGCAAGTTCCATATAATTCACAGGAAATTTGAACGTGCAAAACTCTTTAAGTTCCATATAATTCTCTGCCCACCTAGGCTGTCAGGTTTGGAGACTGTTAATGGATTTCATTTTGGGCCACTCTAATCCACGGCCTCTACAAGCCATTGATGGTTCCCTTAGTGATTAATAACTGGTTTCTAATAATAACTGACATTTATAAAGCCCTTTGAAATTTGCAAAATACTTTTATACACATTATCTCATTCAAGCCTCAGGACAATCAGTGAGGGAGATACTAGAAGAATTATTAGACCCATTTTGCAGATAAGGAAACTGAGGCTCACATACATGAGGGGATGTGCCCAAGATCAAAGTGTTGGTTAAATATCAGAGGCAGGGCTAAATCCAGACCTTCCTGACTCCAAGTTCAGCACCAGAAGCAGTTTAGTGTATTGGAAAGAGTTCTTGACTGGAAATTAGGAGATTTCCCAATCTCAGTTCTACCACCTATTTGGACTAATGATTGAACCTCGCTGGTTCTCCATTTTCTCATCTAAAGAATGGATCTGTTTGCCCTCATAGATCTCTTAGTTCCCTTTCCTCTTAAAAAAAAAAAATAAATAAATCCCTGCATATTATGCCCTGATGCACAGGGCCCATTCTTCAGCCCTTCTGAGAGATTTCTCAGATTCTTGTACCATGTACTCTGAAGATGGTAACCAACCTCCAATGTTTGTCTTGGCTTCAAGGCCTGGTCCCACCCCCCACCCTCAGTCTTTGTCTTTAGGGTCTATGGGAGGTCAACTTCCCACCACCCTCCCCCCCAAACCTTGGCTCGCCCTGCCACCCACCCCCACTCATGTCACAGCGACAGGGGGGGGAAGGTGAGGGAAATCCTTCCATTTACTAAGCTGCTCAGATTGATAAAACAGCCCTGCTCTGTTAGAACAGCTTCAAGGGCAAACAGTGAGGAGGTTTACCCATTCAAACAAAGCCAGGAGTGAGCAAAGTCTCTTTTAAAAGATGTTCCTAGGCCAAAGGCCTTTGTTTCTTTTCCAGTTACTTGATGGAAAAGAGAGATAAAGATAAGTGAGGTCTGAATTGAGGAACCCAGTGTCCCCCCCCCCACAATGTTTCTTTTGTATCTCACAAGTAGCAACCACTTTTATTGAGGGGCAGAGCTGTATTCAAGGCTGGGGGGAAAGGGCAAGCTTTTGGAACATTTGCAGGGAGCAAAATCATTTCTGTGAAGAGAAGAGAATTGGATTTAGGATGCTACCCTAAGGAACTTGGGATCGAGTCTACGTTGTCCATTCCTTCCCAGAATGTGACCGTGGATCAATCACTTCTTTGGTGCATCAGTTTCCCCATCAGCAAAATAAAAAGCTTGGGCCAGATGGCTTCTGAAGTTCCTATCAACTCTAACTTATGAGCTATAAAACAGGGATAAGAATGATCACAATTAGTATTCCACAGAGGGATGTTAGTCCTACAAAGCCTAAGAACAGGATATTCTGTAGGGGAAGCAGATCACAACCTGTCTGAGGTTTAGAACTTCTTATTCCTTCCTCTTCTAGAGGTGTACAAGGTACAGAAAGTTCAAACAAATCATCTTAGATCAAAGAACTAGTAAGTCTTGAACTCATTCCTGAGTTTGAAACCCTAAATGCTATTTTGTCAGAAAGCCCCATCACCACTAAGCAACACAGCAATAGATAACTCTACACAATGATCCTAATGAATTGTTGGTGGAGTTGTGAATTGATGCAACCACTCTTGAGAGCAATTTGGAACTGTGCCCAAAGGGTAAACAAACTGTGAATACCCTTTTTTTCCAGCAAAAAACCATTACTACATCTATATCCCAAAGAGATCATTAAAAAAGGAGAAAAGTATCTACATGTGAAAAAATATTTCTACCAACCCTTTTCAAGGTGGCAAAAAAAAATTGGAAATTGAGGAAAAGTCCATCAATTGGGAAATGGCTAAACAAACTGTGGCATATGAACGTAATGGAATACTACCATGTAATAAGAAATAATCAACAAGCAGATTTCAGAAAAACCTGGAAAGATCTGTACAAATTAATGCAAAATGAAATGAGCAGAACCAAGAAAATGCTGTGCATAGTATCAGCAACACTGTGTGGTGATCAATTATGATTGACTCAGCTCTTCTCAGTAACACAATGATCCAAGTACTTAAGAAGGAAAATGCTCCCCATATCCAGATAAAAGACTGATGAGCTCCAAATACAGATTGAAGCATATTTCTTTATTGTTTCTTGTATTATATCCCGGACAACAGGAGTCTTCAACCACTTGGTATTTTCCTGTATCAATGATTAGGACAAATTCTTGCAATTAATTTAAAGGTTTTATTCAGAAGATTCTATATAGTTTCAGGATCTGAATCAGCACAAATATTATTTTTACAAACAGGAACATTTTTAGGACTTCTGTTATATGGAATGTGTATGTGGATTCTGTGCTGGACATCATTCTTGGTAAATATATTTGTTGGACATATTTGTCAGAGTTTTGTCATATGAGGCTTTATATGTTACTTTTTTTCTCTTTTTTTTCTATTACATTCCCCCATCTTGGCTAGAATGGAAGTGCAGAAACTATTCATGGACCTGATCTACTATTGACCAGCACAGGCACAGGCATTTTGACCTGCTCCGTTCAACTTTTCTATAATAACCTAGTGCCATCATTATCACTTTTAGCTTCCAGGGGTTTACTATATTCATGTCCAACAGAACAGAGATATCCATTTAGTTTATCCGACTGAAACTCAGAATTCCTAAACTCAGGAGTTCTGCTAGCCTGAGCCAGTCCTATTAGCAGAAATTATTCTCATGCACCAGTTTGTGCCTATTATTTTTCAATGAATCTTATATGATTTTGACATTTGCATGGTGGACACTTTATTGGAGGAAAGCATTTAAAGTGGCCTTTAAGCCTATAGAAGCAAATGCCTTTTTTTTTTTTTTACTCAATCAATAAGAAACACAATGAGATCTTGTATTCTTTTTGCTTTTCAGACAACTCTGTGATGATAAAGATATGGTCTATTGTGGACTATCACCTGCCAGAGTCTTCTTTTCTCTTAACCTGCATCAAGGATACTCTTGATGAATCCATAGGATATTCTCATAAAAGTTTTATATACTTGTGAAAAGTAGGCATTTATAATTGATATTGATGATCTCGATAAGATCTGAAGGGTTTTTCCCCTTCATGCTTTTTGTATCTTGCATTCCCTCAACTAACTTAAGAAGTGATTCTTCAATACTGTAAAATCTATGTTTCCAAAATAGGCCTCCTTTGCGTATACTAACTTTAATATATAGTTCCTTTCCCATTTTTGTTCTTTTTAATGTCATTTCTCCTTACTCTATAAGCATCTAGGATTGTGATTTTAAAGTCCAAATGTAGTGACTCCATTCTTCTTGAGAGCTAAAAGTTCGTTACAAAATCTTTATAGATCTTTTACATCTTTCATCTGTTTGTTATCCTTATGGTTTCACCCTTAAATACCCCTTTGAGGAGCAGCTAATTGGTTTAATGGATAGAGCACCAGTCTTGAAGTCAGGAGTACCAGAGTTCAAATTTGGCCTCACACACATTTCCTAGCTGTGTAATCCTGGACAAGTCACTTAACCCAATTGCTGCAGGAAAAAAAAAAAAAAAGTCTTTTGAATAACTTTGATTAGTTGGGTCATTCATCAAGCTTTATTTAAATCAGTCCTTTCACCCACTGCTCAGAGTTTGAGGAAATTCTGTGCTTAATTTTCCTATATTCTCCTCTGTGTATTTTACAAATGAGTTTACATTCTAAAACCAAGTGATCTAGCTGCCATACCCTTTTGGATAACAAATAAATCATGTCTTTATTGATTAAAGCAGTTTTAGACTTTTTTGATCTCTTTATTATGGGAATTTACTTACATTGTTTAAACTTCTATATGAATATTATTAATAACAGATGTTCATATCATTTCCTCCATCCATCTCATCTTTATACAATAACCTGTTTAAATAGGTCTAATTGGAATTGTTTCAATTATATATTTATATTGCTTTTTCATTTTTAGTCTCCTAGCTTTGTGTTATTTTTAATACTTATTCTTGACAAAGTAGTGATATGAATGTACTGATTCATAAATGGCTCATGTATAAGTAACAAATTACTTCCTGTCTATTAAAATATACTTTCATTTTTGGTGATGTTATTTAGTATTTGTCATTTCCAATTCATTCCAATTCAATTTGCTTACTGTACAAGAGTCTCACACTTAAAGAGTACCAATATCAATCGTTTTAGTCAAAATAAAAAATGGCGATTCTTCAGTTCTCTGCCCAGATTCCTACAATTCTGCCACCATCTATGCAATAGAAGCCAAAGACTACTCAAAACAATATTTTGTTGTTGTTTTTCCTCTCTGTCTCTCTGTACCAGTCAAAGAATTCATCACCAAGTGGCCACCCTTTTTTACCAACAATGAGCTTCTCCATACTTACCCAGACTACTGTTAGAAAAATGGCCAGACTATTGATGATGAGCTTTTCCATTCTTACCTAGGCTGGTATTAAGAAAAAAAATCTGTTACCAGGTCAAGTCCAAATCTGAAGTCTGCCAAACCTGTCAGCTTTAGTAGTCGTCTAGTATTGCTTTTGAAAATCTAGGGTCACCTTCACTTTAAAGAGAGCATAGATCCATAAAAGGAAGCTTTTTAGGTGAATGGATTGGGATGTTTGTTTTTTGATAGGTAAGAAAGAATCAACAAAGAAAGTAAAGAAAGCAAAAAAATTGAATAACCCCCAAAAATTTATAGGAAATTTAGTATATAAAAAAATCCACAGCCTTGGAATTGGCCTAGAATTAGTGTATTTGTATGTGTGTAATATATTTATACACATGTGTATACATAGCTTATTTCATATAATGTAATATACTAAAATATTACATATGCTAGAATATAGCATATATTCTAATATGTGAAGTAATATTAATTAGTTAATAATTATACTTGCATAAAATATGTATATTTAATTTTTATATATTACATACATACCAATTAATACTTATTAAAAGCCTTTTATATGCTAAGCACTACATATATTTAAGACAAAAGCCAATTCCTGTCCTCACAGGGCTTACAATTTATTGAAGGAGACAATAAACAAATACATACATACAAAAAAGATGGGCCACATACAGGAAATATTTAAGAGGGGTATCCCTAGAATTAGGAATACCTGGAAAGGGGGCCCAGCTCATCTTTTCATACACATGTAATGGAAGTTTTTTTGTTGTTGTTGTTTTGTTTTGTTTTTTGTTTTTATCCCATTTCACACTCAAGTTTTCACTGAGGTCAATTACACCCACAATACGCGTTTTGGTTTCCTAAAGTCCCATTCTTCCGAAATTAAGGGGGAAAATGATTCCTCTGGGCTCTTGGGGAAGGATCACTTCAGAGGAGCTCAGAGGTCCAGAAGACAGCCAATCAGGAAAGACTGAAGCAGTAGCCTTGGCAACAAAGGCGGGGATTCTGGTGGGACAGGATTATAAAGTACCTGAGGGATGTGCTGTTGTGCAAGAACCAATAGAAAAGAAGGACCACCAGAAATGCAAGCTGAGGTTGCTCTAGGAGACCGGAAGAAGGAATAGGGAGTACCATTTTTAGTAGAGAGCAACTGAAGAACTTTTAATTCCTTAAAGGACTTCTTAAGAGAGCCCCTTGGGGATGAAACTAGAGCTTTATTACCATCTTCCTTAACTACTACCCGACCCTCCCTCTCTTTCTCTTTTCTCTCCCATCCCCCTCCACCACCAAATTTTTAAAAGCTTACTAATAAAAATTACTTAAACGATGCTGCCATTTTTAAAAAAGTTACTTTTGCAAACCTGAACAGATCTTTTTACTTGGTTACACAAAAATTTTTCAACATGAAGAGCTGAAACAAAAAGTTTTATTTAACCCTCAGTTACCTAGGAAGTGTCCCCATCCCCATTCCTTGACCATTCTGGTTAATCAAGTTTTTCCCATATTAAAGTGAATTCTTAAATATTTAGATAGTAAGACATAGAAATAAAAGTTTACCCAACTTTATCTTATTCAATGGGAATGACAATCTAGATCTTTTTTTGGATTTTGGACTCTTTTGGCAGTCTTGGAAAGCCAGGATCCCCTTTCTCAGAATAATGCTTTTAAATACATAAAATTCATAAAATTACAAAGGAAATCAATTGAAATATTTTTAAAAGATAAATCTATTGTTCCCAGATTAAGAACCCAGGATTCTAGGTTCTTTCAAAAAGCCCCAAAGAAATCAGCTGGAATTGTGCTAAATTCTAGGGATGCAAAGAATAGCAAAAATTCCTTTCTTCAAGGAGATGACATTCTAATGAGGGAGGCTACTTGCAAATAACTATGTACAGACAGATTTATACAGTGTAAATGGAAGATTATCTCAAAGGGAAGTAGGGAAATGCAGAATCACAAAATACTATTTCAGGTATTTGTCTTAAGTAGCTTATGTGCACATTTTTATACATTCTTCTTTGAGAAGGTAAACACAGAGGTAAGCAGGCATAGGACAGAACTTAGCTTTATGGTAGAGAGGGAAGAGTATGCTTTCAGGAAACATGGAAGCTTCGGTTCCTGGAAACATGGAAGCTTCATGTCCTGGTAAACCAGAAGATTGTGGTTCTTCATAAGGAAAAGCCTCTGGACAACTTCAAGTCTCCAAGATCAGAAACAATTATAAATCCTTAAAAAGATTATCCATAGGCCCTAAACTATCCAGAACCTTTGATATGTAGTTCTACTATTGGGTTTAAATCTGGAGGAAGTCAAAGATAAAATCAATCAAGAAGAATTCATTAAGTGTCTACTAAGTGCAAGGTGGGCAACTGATAAAGGGGTCAGGCGTGCAGTCAGGAAGGATCCTCTTCTAGAGTTCAAATCTGACCTCAGGCAATGACTAGCTGTGTAACCATGGGCACTCAAAACCTTGTTTGTCTCACTTACTCATCTTTATCAATGACTTGGAGAAGGAAATGTCCAATCACTCCATTATCTTTACAAATAAAACCCCAAATGGGGTCATGAAGAGTTAGACACCACCCAAAAAAAAAAAAAAGAAAGAAAAAAGGATTGAATAAAACTGCATGATGTTGTACTAGATAGTCAGGACACAAAGACAAAATTAGAACAATTCCAGCCTTTTAGGAGCTTACCTTCTAATAAAAGATTATGTGTGTATATATATATATATATATATATATATATATATATATATATATTTATACATATATATATACACATACATACACACACGTACATACATATGTGTATATACATGTATATGTGTATGTATATATGTGTTTAAATATATACAGAATATTTGCAAAATAAATACAAAGTAGTTTTGATAGGGAGGGAACTAATAGCTGGAAGGAGGAAGAGAAAAACCATAAATTTCATGAAGAAGATGATACCTAAGTTCAGTTTAAAAGAAATCAGAGATTCCAAAGAGGGAGGTGAGGAAAGAATAATTCCATGTATGGGAAGAACAAGCAGAACAAGAATACAAAGACAAGAACTGGAATGTCAGGGGTGAGGAACAAGTAGGCCTTATGACTGGACACAAATATATGAAGGACAATAAGGTATAATACAGAAAAAATAGACTAGATCCAGTTGGTAAAAAGCTCTAAGTATCAAATAGAAAAGTTTATATTTCATCTAAAACTAAAAAGTAGTCTATTGAGTATGAAAGTGACATGATCAGATTACAATTTAGAAAAATAACATTGATAGTTAAGTGAAGAATAGATTGAGATTTCAGAAGGTTTTCAGTAGAAAGAGCAAATTGGAAGCTATTGCAATAATCTAGATTAGATATGATAAGACGGAGGAAAGGAAGACTAAAAGATAGGGCACTCAGTGGGAAACTCCTGAAATACACAATATAAAAATCAAAGATAAAACAGAAGTGAAATGAGTACCCATCAATGGAAAATGGCTGAAGAAATAATGATATAGGAATGTAGTAGAATGCCATTGTGCAGAAAGAAATAATAAATGAGGAATTCAGAGAAATATGGGAAAGTAAATAAAGAGATGCAGAATAAAGTAAGGAGAACCAATATACACAATGATCACAAAAAAAAAAAAAAAACCACATGAAAACAAAACTAGAGGACAATGAAACTCAATGTAATTGCAATAAACAATCAGAGATTCTGAAGACAGAGGATGAAAAACATATCCCTTCTCCCAGCTGATATTTTTGCTTAACTACTTTCCTTTCTTATAGGAGAGGGCTCAATCTTGGGATCATAATATTGTGAAATGACTGTTGTGTAAAATAAAACACAAAAGGAATCCTTTTTCTAATGCTCACAGTAGCAAACCAAAGATCAATCCTCCCTTACACATAGCATGAAAGAAACTATTGGTTCTTTTTAATCCCACACTACACAGCTTGAAATCTATGTCATGGGACTGGCATCCTATTAGCTAGCATGCCAGTCTTCAGCTCCAGGTCAATCACTGCTGTCATCTACGTCCCCACTTCCCAGAATATCTCCCACCCCAAATTTGAGGGTCACCACCTGTTATCACCTTCTGTATTTATAAGAATGGGTTCAGTTCATAGGCTCTACCAAAAAAAAAAGTCAGCCCAATCACCACCACTGCTGGCACTCCAGAACAGGTCAGCAACCTAGGGCATCACTTTGTCAATCCCTGATATTTCAAAACAAAGTAAAACCCTGATTCTACTTTTCACTTTCTATGTGATTCAGTAAATAAAAGTTCCTTGAGGTCAGAGACTTATGTTTCATTTGTTCACTATGTTTCAGGGTACCCACAGTCTAGCACATAGTAGGAGAATTACAAGTGCCTTTATAGTATTCCAAAAGTGCAGTTCTGACCGTGTCATTTCAAGAAGAGCCAACAATCCCTGTTGCCCCAGGATAAAATTTTAAAACCTTTTTGTTTAATATGTTTAAGCCCTTTACAACATGACCCCAGCTTATCTTTTCATGTTTTTTAAACATTATTCCCTTTGATTACAGTCCAGCCAGATGATCCTTTTTTCTATTTCTCACCGATAACATTCTATCTTCTAGCTCTGTGTCTCTACAGACTATTCCCAATGCCTGTAACTCATTGCCACTTCACTTTTGCCCGTTAAAATACCCAGTCTCCACCAAAGCTCAGTCTAGGTGCCATCTCTGCCATGAGCCTTTACAGATCCTCCAATTCCTGCTGGAGCCCTTGTCCAACTTCCTCCACCAAGATACAATGCAATCATCTTGTATTTTAGAGTGGAAGACTGGAACAGTGGCTTCATTAGCATTAGGTAATTCTCAGATGAAGAAGTTCCCTATACCTGAAGCAGATCAGCTTCTACTTGTGCAATTTAGAATCTTTGAACATTGTCTTGGGATCACACAGCCAGTATGAGTCAGAGGCATGATTTAACCTCCATTGTATTTGCTTTTTATTTACTATTTACTTATATTTACTATTTATACCATATTTGCATCTCTTTTATATTATTTATATATTTTCCTGACAGAGTGGAAACTCCCAAGGGCAAAAATTGTTTGGCTTTTTCCTTTGTATATCTACCACCTGAGACAAAGTAGGTGCTTAATAAATGTTTTTTTTGATTGACGGATTGGATTGGATTAATCTGGGGACCAGCCTACTTCAAGTTTTCTCCATAGACAAAGAAAAGTTATTTTTTTGTTACATCCCCAACAGAAAGATGTTGGAAGCAAGCCAACCTCTAGCATTAAAAAACAAGCATCATGAGCACTCGGGAAAAATAAAAATAAAAAGGGAATAAGCCCAGTCATCCTGGGAAGCGGTTGCGGGAACAATTGTGATGAGACAAGTGGGATGGTTGAGAGAAAGAACTATATCTTCAGCTATACTGAGTTCTGGGCAAAGGCCAGGATCAGCTGCAGCCCTATGCTATGGCCAGGCCAAATGCTGAGAGGGAAGAGAACAATGTGTTATTAGAAAAGGCTTAGTGGCTATATGGGTTAGCTTGATGGCTATTAAGTGGGGAAGCTAAGAAGTTTTGGGAACACCATGTCATTCTCAGAATTCAGTAAGCAGAATATAATAGAATAAAGCTCTCATTTCCCCAGCAACTTAAGAAAAAATAAATATTTTGTTCTTTTGAAATACTTTTTCCCCCCAAGAAGTTAAAAGAATTTTTTGTTGTTATTTTTTAACAAAAAGTGTCACTCAGAAAAAGAAAGAAAAAAAAAAAAAACCTTGCCTCAGATCCCCTGCAATAAGAGTAGTCAGATTATATCTTTCTGAATTCCATTCCACAAATGGAAATTGAGGCAGACAACAGTAACGTAAGTGAGACTTAGTCAGGACCCTTCATGCTTCTGTCTGGAAGCATCAATGATCTGATTTATCATGGCTCCTTAGTACCAGAGCTTTGGGGCACTCAGAAGCACCAGTCCTCCAACTTAAGGATATCTAAAGCCTTCGAGCCCAAGTCTTTGTTTTCCATATGTTGCCCTCAGTAGCACCTGCAGAATACCTAGCAGGATGGAAAAGATTTGGCCCAAATAATACTGGCAAAAAAAAAAGGGGGTCCAAAGGCTGCCCAGTGCAGTCCTCTCTATCTATTGCATCAGTCCATCACTATCTCCATGTTACTGAGGGGTTATTACAACTTTGACTGAAATTTAGCATAAATCCTTCTTGACTCTTTTTTGTCCCCCTGGAAATTGGGATCTCTAGAACTTTGACTGATTAATTTTTTTCCCAGATCCCCCACTCCTCATCATTCTTATTCCCATCCCCTAAAGTTCATTCTACCACAAAGGGCAATATACAGGTAGGAGAGGCAGAATTGTGAAATTAGCTAATGTCACCTTCAGTTCTTTCCCTCCCTTCTGCATCCTGAAGCCTTTGCCCTCCTTTTCATGTCCCCTTCCTGCCCCCTAATATTCTCATAATCCAGCTTCTCCTGTCATGGAGAAAGCCTTGAAAGATTCACTCACACTAGAGTATTAGAAACAATGTGTTTTCTCTCCCTGGAGAATCTGTATTTTAAGACAAGGCATTAAGTGCTAATGGTGGAGTTAAATTGAATTAAATTAAACTCAACTAACATTTATTAGGGGCTGGGGATATGAAGATAAAAATGACACAGTTTCTGCTCTCAAGGATCTTCGAGTCTACTGAATCACTGAGGTTCCTTGTGAATACTGGCTATATTCTACCATTATTGAAACTGAAGATACTAAGGTGGGAAAGAGTCAAGAATTAATCTTCCATCCAGGGAATCTCTCTGGGCTGCAAATCACATGAAGGTTCCTTAGAGTCTGGGGTTGTTTTATTTCTTGTCATTTTTTTCTTATTTTATTCATTTCTTGTAATTTTTTTTCCATCCTTGTGTCTGGCACATAGTAGGCACTTAACTTCTTGTTGATAAACACTGGGTTATTATATTGTAATGTAATTATAATTATAATCCTGGTACCCAAGAAGAAATGAGAAAATTTACCTGCCTCCTTTCTTTGCAGATGTAGGGAGCAGGAGAGACTAGAAGTATCCATCTGACTGTGTATACTATCTGACTTGTTTGGTGTATTAGTGTTCTTCAACTATTTTCCCTCTTTCTTTTGTAAATTTTGTTACAAGGGAAATTTTGAGAAGGAGACAGGAGAAGGATGTATTTAGGAATGAAGGTGAAAAAGTAGCAAAAAGAAATAATTAGAAGAGTTTTCAAAATAAAAATAGAAAATAAATAATTATTGGTAAATTCATTGATCCTGCACAGATTTACATCTCGTTCTCCTACATGAGGAGGGCTTTTGTAGACATACAACTCCAAATGAAGGCATATGACAAGTCAGTGGTGAATCTGAGAAGAAACCTAAATACTATTTGTCCTTCCTAGTGTCCTGAATCTTCTGCCCAGTGTTCAAGGTACCCATTCTCATCTTAAGCCCTTTTCTCATCATTAAAAAGGATGCAGATAAAGCTTTTCAGAAACTCCCAGGAAACCTCACTATACTCCTCAAAAAAAAATTAGAAGATTGTTCAAGAATTAAATACCCAGAGCTTTGGGAAACAAGTGTGGGAGCTTGGGTGACCTCACAACTTCAAGAGGAAGGGAACAGCCCTGGTCAAGCAGTGACTCAGACTGGGGCAGTTTTATTGCTGTTATCATTTCTGGCTGGCAGGACAGTGAGCTGTGCTCTCTGCAGAACAATGCTTCTCTGTATAGCTGCAACCCAACTGGAGTGTATAGTGGAAGATCAACCCCTTGAGAAAGGGACAAGTCTCTTAGCGAATGGGACCCAAAAGTTATCCCACCATTGGAGAGCCTTTCTTCTAGCATAAGACCTTCCATTGTTCTGAAAACAACAACAACAACATGCTAATGTTCTATTCATTTACCAAGTACTCAAAAACTAAGAAATGTAAAGATGCTATGGCAATTGAGTCATTACAACAGTCAGAAAGCTGAACTTGGAGCAGAAGGCTGTATTTATGAGTTAGGAGTCCTAAATTGGGATTTCCCTCTAGACACCTGCAAGCTGTGGGATGATAGGCAAAATATTTAATTTAATTTAGGAAATTTCTCAAGACACATGAAGATTAAGCTACTGGCTTAACCTTACCCTCTTAATAAGTGTCATTGATGAGATCTCTCTACCCAGTACTATAACCATTACCTTATCCTGCCATCAAGCAAACCTTTAAATGTTCTATAGCTCTAGTTGTTTTTTTTTTAATTATTGGCTATTCTTCTAGTCTAGGGGTTCTAAGCTTTTTTTGTCATGAACCTATCTAACAGTTGGATAAAACCTATGGATCCCTTCTCAGAATAATATTCATAAATGCACAAAAAGAAATGCATAGGTTTACAAAAGAAAGCAATCATATTGAAACACAATTATAAAAATATTTAAAAATCAAGTTCAAAGACCCCAAGTTGAAAATCCCAATTTCAAATCTAACTCATCTTTTAAATTCTTCCCTGAATTTCTATAGCCCACAATGTTCTCGGCTTTTGGGCATAGTATCTCTAGAACTTAGCACAGAGTCTGGCACTTAGCTGATTACTAATAAATGCTTCTTGGTTGAATGATTGTAGCAGGCCATGGGAAAATACTAAGGATATAAAATAGATATAACACCATAAGATCAAAGATAAAGAGAAGAGACCTCAGAGGCAATCTATTATAGTGATTACAATTTTATGGAACGGAAAGGGACCATAGGAATCATTTAATTAAGGTCTCCCTCTCCCCAAATTTATACATTTATAGACCTAGAGAATTTAGATGTTTGCTCAGGTTCATATAGATAGAGGAAATCAGTGAGATTTGAACACAGGTCCTCTCACTCCAAAGCCTACTCCATAATTGATTCCATGGCACCTACCAAAAAAACTCTACAATGACCCAATTTCATATGTCATATGTAAATTTCAAGTTCAACCTAATTTCAAATTTCATAAATTTGCTATTCCCTTTAGCAATCCTGCCTACCAGCAGCACATTTATTAGAGATGCATATGCCTATCATCATCCTAAGTGCCAGAGAGGGTAGGAGTCTTTAGGGCTCGGAGCACATACTCCATTCCCTCTGAAAAGTACCTGAGAAGTCTGATCAGCCAGAGGAGGATTTGAATATCTTTTAGGCTTGTCAAGTCGAATAGTTGCCAAGAGGGAAATATTGCTAGAACTATTACTTAGAGTTTTACAAATTCTTCAAAAGCCACTTCAGATGGAACCAGAATCCTCTAGACCACAGGGCTGACGAGATCTCCCAGCTCCTCTCAAGTCTATAGTCCAGACAAACACTAACCAATAATCACCCACTGAGTAGCACCCCTTTCTGCCAGGATGGACTAACTCCATGAAATAATCAAAATTCCTTTTTCAGATTACCTTCTATCTTCTGTTTAAATCTTACATGCACTTAGTCTTACATGTTGTCTCCACCATCAGAATGTACACTCCTTGAGGGCAGGAATTGTTTTTGTTTTTTGTTTTTGTCTTTGTATCCCAAATACTTGGGATACAAGTTCCTGGCCCAAATTAAAGAATAAATACTTGCTGAGTGACTATTAAGGCTTATGTGCTGAGATTCAAGGCCTTTCTCCCTGTTAGGTACAAGGTTTCTTCTAATTATCCCACCTCCAACTGTGCTTGGCCCTAGTACCAAAATTACTAGTTATGGCACTGAATAAAGAGGATGGAGGATTCAATGGGCCTGGAAGGAAATAGATCCCAGTACTCCCTAGCACTGCTGCTTTCAGCAACTATCTCAAAGGAGTTAGAATTATGAAAATACTCACTGTGGGTGGCCAACTGTCCCCATGACTCTGTGGTGATTGAGGGGAGGGGAGGTGACATTTCTCTGTTTGTCCTTGCTTCAAAATTGCTCCCTCCAACCTGCTTGAAGGCCATCCCTGCCTCCAGATGTCCAGTGTGAATCACCAGTCCAAGGGACAAAAAATAAAAAGCACAGGGTAGGCTTTTTGACTTTCATCCCTACAGTCGGAGGGAAGAAAATGCCAAGAAACAGAAGAAGCCTGCCAACTGTGAAAAGCTCCCTAACAAACTCTCTATGGCTTCTCAAAAATAGCCAGAAGTGCTCTTTGACAAATATGTGACCGCCTGCCTCTTTTGCCTATAACCCCTGCACAGATCTTTGAAAGCAGCCACATTGTCCTCTTGCAATTTCCTAAAAATGGAATTTTTCTTGATTATCTGCAGGTAAGAAAGTTTTCTAGTCTTCACACCATGTTTTATGTCTTAACAAAAAAAAAAAAAAAAAAAAAAAAAAAAAAACCCTCTTTTCCTCCAGGCCAAAAAGTCATCAGCAGAACTATTATTCCATCCACAACTTCAACTTCCCACTCTCACTTATCCACCCAAATCATCCTTTCCTAGAAACCTCTAGCTTTGTGCAGAGCTGCTTCCTCAGCTAATATGAAAGTCCAACTCTCTCCTAACTAAATGACCCAGACAATAAATGACTCCCCTTCAACAGCTTCTGAACTCCAATCAAATGAGACTATTCTGCTCCAAAGCACCATGTGCTCTCCTGGAGCTTTTATGTCTTAATGCACAGTTCCCAAACCCAGCATGCCCAGCCTCCCCACTCTTCCTTTGATTGTTGAATTTCTATCCCACCTTTAAGACCCACCATCCAGGAAACTTCCCAGATCAGTAACAACCTTCTTCCTTCAACATCATACAGAGTTTGATTTGGTACAACTCAAATGTACTTAATCATGAAATGTTGGTTATTATAGTTCTCTGCTTATGTCTTCTTTACTCTGCTACAATATGAGCTTCATGAGGGAAAGTAGAGCGCCTTTTAAAAAATGATGCATCTCCCTCAGAACTTAGCTTGATGATGTAAGTGTTTAACAGATATATATTCAGTAAATTAAATAGAAGCATCATGGAGTAATAGAATGAAAACTTTTAGAGTTAGAGATCCAACATTCAGATCCTAGTTTTATTACTTACTACCTGATTGATTAGGACAAGTCTCTTAAATTTTCTAAACTTTGTTGTCCTCAACAAAATAAGGACACTGAACAAGACACCTTCCTGATCTAAATTTGTGATCCAATGAATTTAATTTTTTTTTAAATTAGTACTGGTTCTGAATTTAGTTTATTCTCACAATGTTGTAGGGACATTTTTTAAACCTTAAAAGCTAAGACATTTGAATTAACCATACATCCATGGAGAATAAATTGGTTTAAAAGTTCAGAAAAACCCTTCTGCCTCTGCCTCCACCTTCCACCCCTTTTCAGTTCTTCATGGGAAGCTATTTAACCAACTTGGGTAAATAAAGGTTTTCTGAAATTATTTCCAGAACAATTGACTACAGAAGAACAGGGTTCTGGAGCCTGTACCTTTTCACTACATATTGTTATTATTGCTGAAAGTAAAAATACAGACACTTGAATTTTATATCACATTTTTCATTTGTACAAATCTAAGTCAATCCTCCCAATATCCCATTTAGGTCAATAGAAGATCTTGAGGGATTGACAATGATTATTTACATGCTCTTTTCAGCTTTAACATGTACACTTCCTCATTCTCAGCCTTAGAACCAAAGTATTTTTAAGCTAAAAAGGAACCTTGAAGTTTTTTAAGGAAAGCAACATTCAGAAAAGGAAAGTGAATTACATGAGGTCATAGAGGAAGCAATTAATGGAAGAACTACAAATAGAACCTAAGTCTTGGGGCTCTTTCCTCCAAACCAGGAATTTTTTTTATTAAAGTTTTTTTTTTAATTTTCAGAATATACACATGGATAATTTTTCAATATTAACCTTCACAAAACCTAGTGTCCAATTTCCTCCCCTTCCCACATTCCCTCCCCTAGATGTAAGTAATCCAATATATGTTAAACATGGTTAAAAAATATGTTAAATCCAATATATGCATACATATTAATACAATTATCTTGCTGCACAAGAAAAATCTAATCAAACAGGAAAAAATGAGAAAGAACATAAAATGCAAGCAAACAACAACAAAAAGAGTGGAAATGCTATATTGTGATCCACACTCAGCTCCCATAGGTCTCTCTCTGAGTGCATATGGCTCTCTTCATTACAAGATCACTGGAATGGGTCTGAATCATCTCATTGTTGAAGAGAGCCACATCACCAGAATTGATCATTGTATAATCTTGTTATTGCCATGTACAATGATCTGCTGATTTTGCTCATTTCACTTAGCATCAGTTCATGTAAGTCTCTCCAGGCTTCTCTGAAATCATCCTGCTAGTCATTTCTTACAGAACAATAATATTCCATAACATTCTCATACCATAACTTATTTAATCATTTTCCAACTGATGGGTATCTACTCAGTTTTCAGTTTCTTAACACTATAAAAAGGGCTGCCACAAACATTTTTTGCACAAGTGATCTCTGAGATGTAATCCCAGTAGAGACACTGCTGGGTCAAAGGATATGCACAGTTTGATAGCCCTTTGGGCATAGTTCCAAATTGCTCTCCAGAATGGTTGAATTAGTTCACAATTCCACCAACAATGTATCAGTGTCCCAGTTTTCCCATATCCCCTCCAACATTCATCATTATCTTTTCCTTATCATCTTAGCCAACCTGAAAGGTAGTATCTCAGAGTTGTCTTAATATGCATTTCTCTGATCAGTAGTGATTTAAAGCAGCTTTTAATATGACTAGAAATTGTTTCAATTTCTCCATCTGAAAATTGTTCATATCCTTTGAACATTTATCAATTGGAGAATGGCTTGAATTTTTATAAATTTGAGTCAGTTCTCTATATATTTTAGAAATGAGATTTTTATCAGAAATCCTGAATGTGAAAATGTTTTCCCAGTTTATTGCTTCCCTTCTAATCTTGTCTGCATTAATTTTGTTTGTACAGAAACTTTTTAGCTTAATATAATCAAAATTATCTATTATCAATAATGATTTCTAGTTCTTCTTTGGTCACAAATTCCTTCCTCCTCCACAGACCTGAGAGGTAAACTATTTTATGTTCTTCTAATTTTCTTATAATATCACTCTATGTCTATATCATGAACCCATTTCGATTTTATCTTGATATACGGTGTTAGGTATGGGTCAGTGTCTAGTGTCTGCCATACTAGTCTCCAATTTTCCCAGCAGTTTTTGTCAAATAGTAATTTTTTTTATTCCAAAAGCTGGGGTCTTTGGGTTTGTCAAACACTAGATTACTATAGTCATTGTGGACCTAACCTAGTCCAGTGATCAACTGTATTTCTTAGCCAGTACCAAATAAGTTTGATGACCGCTGCTTTATAATATAGTTTTAGATTTGGTACAGCTAGGCCAGCTTCATTTGCATTTTTTCATGAATTCCCTTGAAATTCTTGACTTTTTGTTCTTCCAGATGAACTTTGTTATCATTTTTCTGGTCTGTAAAATAAATTTCTTGGGAGTTTGACTTGTATGACACTAAATAAGTACATTAATTTAGATAGTATTGTCATTTTTATTATATCTCTCAGCCTATCCAAGAGCACTTGATATTGTTTCAATTAATTAGATTTGATTTGATTTGTGTGGAAAATATTTTGTAGTTGTGTTTATATAGTTCCTGACTTTGCCTTGGGAGACAGACTCCCAAATATTTTATACTATCGACAGTTATTTTAAATGGAATTTCTCTTTGTGTCTTTTACTGCTTGCTGGACTTTGTTGGTAATATATAAAAATGCTAATGATTTCTGTAGATTTATTTTGCATCTTGCAACTTTTCTGTCCATGAAATTTTTTTAAAAAATATTTTGACAGGGGCAGCTAGGTGGCACAGTGCATAGAGCACTGACACTGGAATCAGGAGGACCTGAGCTCAAGTCCAGCCTCAGACACTTAACACTTCCTAGCTGTGGGATACTAGACAAGTTACTTAACCTCAATTGTTTTGCAAATATAAATAAATAAATGTGTGTGTGTGTGTGTGTGTGTGTGTGGGTATTAGGGACAGCTAGATAGTACAGTCACTCAACCCCAATTGCCTGGCCAAAAACTAAATATTTTGACAACTGTTTCAATATAATTCTTTCATTCAATTAGAAACATATTATAAGGAGGAGTTCATGGGCTTTCCAAAATTTCCAAAAAGACATAAAATTTGTTTAACATAAAAATTGTTTTAAAAAACCCTGCCTTAAACCATGCTGCAAGACTGGACTTTCACCATCATAGTTTCCCTCAAGGCCATCCTCCTCCTTAAAGACTTCTCTGACCACTGCAACCCTGACAAATGTTCCTTCCTCCCCTGAACCCTTTCAGACCTCGTCATCTGTACCATGCCTGTGGCACTTATCTACAGCCTTGAATCCTTTGTATCCTGGGTTATCTTTTTTAATGTGTATAGATCTTATCTCCCTTGCTAGATGGAAAGCTCCTTGAGAAGAGAGAGGACATCTTATACTTCTTTGTTGCCCCTACAGTGCCCAGCACAGTGCTTTGTACACAGCAAATGTTCAATAAATATTGATTGATTGATAACTCCAAGTCAAAAACAAGCATCCCTGCACTTCTTCTCCTGTCCAATATGTGACATGGCTGCCAGTTTCGTTCTTGTCCTTCATACCAAAGAAAATATGAGATAATGAGTGAATATGATTTTATGGGAAAATTTTCACTTTCTGTGATGAGGGAAGGAAGGGAAGGAAGGGAAGGCACTTTGGTTGTCAAGGGAGAGTCTAAGAGAAGGTTAAGGTACATATCTTGAATGGAGTGTTTTCAAGGGTTTAGGCTGGAATCCATATTTAATATTGCCTGGGGATCTCAGAACACAGCAAAAGGCTCCACATAAGCAGGTGTTTCATGACAGAAAAGGATTCCTCTGTTTGCAAAGTGCCTTCCTAGGCCAGCGTTCAGGAGATAATGCCTGGGGAAGGCTGAAAGGTAGAGCAAACTGTTTTCTAAGTGCACTGGCAACCAGGACGTGACTGGAATACTTAATGTTAAGTCAACACTTCTCAGGGAAAAGGAAGAATATTCTAAGTGCTTGGACAACAGCAACCTGTATACATTTCTTCTGTCACACTGACAATTCACCCAGTGATCTGACAATGCTCAAAGTGCATTGATAACAGTCTCCAACACTGAGGGAATGTGCTGTGAGTACCTCCAACTGAACACATCCCAGACTGAACTTTTCTCAACTTTACTGCTTGTCTATGACAACGCCATCCTCCTGGTCCTGAAAGCTCCACCCTTTCTTCTCTCTCACCATTACAACCCATTGCCTAGCCCTGATTACCTCCACAATGTCTCTCCCAGGCTTAAGGAGTTCCAGTTCCTCCAGAGGAAGGCATTGCTTTCTAAAATTGAATAACAATTGCAGAAGGCAAAAAAAGAAAACATCTGGGACAAGGTAGGCAGAATGTTCCAAACTCTGTTTGTCCTCTAGTATTGGGTTGAGGGGGTGTCTTTTTTCTCTCCATTCCTCTTTCTTTTCCTTCTAATTTCAGGTAAAACAATATAGAACAGAATCAAATTCAGCTTCACAAACACTCACAATGTGCAAAGCACTAGAGATACTAAGAAGGAAAACAAACAAGATTTAGAGTTGGAAAGAACCTTTGAGGTCATAAAGGCCAACTTCATTTTTTTCAGATAAGGAAACTGAGGCACAAATAGGGTAAGTGACTTTCCCAGAGGTCATAAAACCAAGTTCAATTCCCTATTTATTAAACCATGTTGCCTCCCAAGTTGTTTAAAATATGAATATAAATGAATATGTAATAGGAACTCAGCAGCAGTTATCATTGTGGGAATTATAATTAAAGGTAAAGTGGGATCTAAAATGCCCTCATAAAATTCAAGGTGGAGCAAGGATATCTCCAGTGGTCTGGGAGTAAGAGAGAGGAAACTTCCTAGAAGAAGAGGCACCAAAGCCAAGACTTAAGGAAAGGAAGGATGTTAACAACCAGAGAAGAGAAGTGCCTTTCAGGCATGATGTGTGACTGCACAGAAGATGCTAGCCCGAGGTCAGGGATCAGCTGGTGATGCTGTTTGGTTGGGATGTAAAATGAGTGCATGAAGCAGAATAACATCAAAATGGCTGGAAAGGTAGACTGAAGTCACATTGTAGAGCCTTAAATGTGAGGCTGAGGGATTTAGATTTTATAAAATGGACACAAGGAAGGCTCTGAGCAGGTTTTTGAACAGGGCAGTGACGTGTTTATTTAGATTATTTAGACATTAGTGTGAAATGGAGGTGAGTAACATCCAGACCACAGCCACGTAAAGGCCTGTGAAATCACTGGCTAAAACAACCAAAGATGATGATGGGCTGAAAACTAGGGATAGCAGCCTCCCACGCCTTGAATTCTGTAAATTGATAATTGTATATGTTCTATGAATGATGTTAAAAATCTTCAAATGGCACTCAGCAAGAAAGTCTCCCCATCCTAGTACAAAGAATGGATTGGGAACAAAAAGGAACTGGAGGTAAGAAGACCAGTTAGGAAGTCAGTACAACAGTCCAGGGAAGAAGTTGGGAAGGTCTGGCCCACAGTGGTGATGATAACATGAATGGGAAGGAGGAGACACTGGGAGAGACATTGTGGAGGTAATCAGGGCTAGGCAATGGGTTGTAATGGTGAGAGAGAAGAAAGGATTAGACATGACTCCAAGACTTTGAGCTTTCAGGACCAGGAGGATGGAGGTGTCATAGACAAGCAGTAAAGTTGAGAAAACTAAAAGATTTAGGAGAAAACATAAGTTCAGTCTGGGATGTGTTCAGTTGGAGGTACTCACAGCACATTCCCTCAGGATATCCAGGTGGCCATTGGAGATAAAGGACTAGAGTTCAATGGAGAAAATGGGATTGACTATATCATCTTCATAGAGGTACATGGGAGCTGAGGAGATCACCAAGGGAAGATAATGAAGGAGAATATAAGTTCTCTATCATTCTCCAAGTTCTTTGGCCTTCAAGTCCGAACAAAGAGAATATTTCTTTTAATGGAGAAGGCAGACTCAAGAAGTTGAATAATTCTGCTTTTTCTCTATTGTGTGTGACAAGATGAAGAAAGTGGGCTAGATGCAAATCCCAGTTAGATGAGTCATAACTCATTGACCAACTATTCCTAAAGGATTTTCAACTTGTAAAGATAGGAATGCAGATCTGGAAGGGATGCTAGAGATCATATATCCAAAGCCTTCATTTTAAAGATAAGGAAACTGAGTATTCTTCAAGTTCTTTTTACAGCGGTTATCATGGTGTCCTTCCTGTTTACAGATTTTCCCCCTCTCCAATGTACAGTTGTCAAACTAATCTAAGGTATAGAACGGACCATGTGACAGACAGCTCCATATAACTCCTAAAATAAAATTTAATTCATCAACCCATTATTTAAAGGTCATTGAAATCTGTTTCAACTACCCTCCCAGATTTACTTCATACCCTTCTTTCCACTCTCCCATGCTTCTTTCTACACACACCTCCCACTTTCCCGGCTCACTAAGGTTGTTAGTGATTGGAAAGCATGATGAGCTCAGAGCAAACAAGCTCTGCATTCAAATCTAGTTCTGACACTTACCAGCTATGACCACACATCAGCTCTCTGACCTTCCACTTCCATAATGTCTGTATTACCCACCTCACATGATGGCTGCAGGGCCCAACGAGATCCCGCATATGGAGTGTGTCATAAACCTCAAAGTTCTATATAAATGCAATCTATTATTATTAATAATCAGGGAAGCTGACAGTAATAGCAGCAACCCCAGGAGAAGCAGTGGGGAGGCCAAAAGGGAATGAATAAGAAACCCTTAATCAGGTAAGTAATTTTGTTATAATTAAAACATGTTGCTCACCCCTAACACGCCAGAAATTTGGGAGGTAACAATCCAGCCTTGGCCAATCTGATTCAATTCAACAATTACTAAACCCATGATGCAGAAAGGAGTGTGCTGAATGCTAAGCAGTCCCTACCTTCAAGGGCCTGCAGAGTAATGCTCAGATACTCAGACAAGCTGTGATCTCGCTGATTGCGATATTCCCTGGAATGATGCTGATTGCACCCCATCCATGCCTGCCTCTCCTGCCTACTCTTTTAGGTGCAATCCACCTGCCCTGCCAGGGGACCCTCCTCAAGTTATACTGAGTATACTAATCAAAAGAAATATTGGGAAAGCACCTAGCACAGCTCTGACATACAGTAGGTGCTTCATAAATGAGTATTCCCTCCTTCCTACCAGTGGAGACTTTGGACTGGCCACCAGTCAGCATTCATGCTCACCATTTGATTGAACCCATCTTTCTCATTCACACATTTCCTAGACACATGGTCCAGCTCTCCCAAGCTCCTCATTTGTTTTGTTGCAACTTGCTCAAACCCACCATGTACTTCTCCATTGCATAGTGTTGAGTCAAATTCTCTTTTATCTGTAGATATTTTGTCCTTTCCTCCCTCTTTTGCTCATTGCCTCTCACCCTCTTGAGTCACAGGGGTAATAAAATAACCCTGTCCTACACTTACTAAACATGAAGAGAGAGAATGGACCTGAAGGTGCTACAGAAACTTAGCAGGAAGAGTTTGGGCATCTATCTGAATCTTTCCCCCACATTGCTTTTATTCTAGGCCCCTTTGCCTCCCTTGGCACAGAGCAGCATCTGTCCCTCCGGGGGCTGCTGGTCCAAGGATGACATTTGGAATTTCTGCTGTGTACCCAGTACTGTAGGTAACACGATCCACCTCTTCCCTGGGATGGTCAGTTTAATCATTTCTTGAAAACAATGCAAGTGGAAACCAAAGTTATTTTGACCAGCCACAGAGGCTGAGGGGCCTTGGCTGTTTCATGCCAGACAATAGAAGAAAGACTGCAAACAGATAACAAGGAAAACATGATTAAATCACAGAGGTGACATTAAATCAATAGAAGCAGCCCAGAATCGATAATTCTTTGCTCTGAGTAACAGTCAGTGGGCTTGTGCACATTTTCAGATTTCTTTAAGATTATTTCCTATTTGGTTTGTACAAAGGAAGACTTCTGGGGAGGGGGCACTACTGGCTGCTGCTTTTCTTAAGTGTCTAATCACGTTTTTCACAGGGAGCTACCTTTTTTTTTTTTTCTTCTTTGATATAACAGTGCAATCTGTACCAGCTGAATTCACATATGAAAAGCCATTACCAACAATAACAAAATGTGAAGGTAAGTTAACTCAGAACAAAATGGCAACCTGGTATATCCCAAAGCAATTATTACCTCTGGTTTCATCGCCTTCATCTGGAATCAGTCATGGCTGGGGTAAAGCCACTAGTATTTTGCCCCAGGGTAGGGAATTTAGAAGATATGGTTATCACCATTCTGGACCTTTCCCTTTCTGACCAACTCAACCCCTAGGGGATTAACTTCCTCATGCTTGGGGAGTTTTTATCTATTTCAACAGCTTGAATACACTCGGATGACCAAGGCTCACTTCCTCCCCACAGTAATTGCAACTCAAGTTCCTGAAACTTTTCCCTAAGTACAAGTTCCTCTAGTTATATTTCTACTTGGTAGAATGTATTGGTAGAATGGAAGGTACCACTTAATCTGTCTTGGTAAAATGAAAATCATTCCATAAATAGTGAGAGAACAGAAGTTGCTGCAGTGTTATAGAGCAAATAGAAATCACTTATCAAAGCCAGGAAATAAAAAAATAAAAAAAAAACAAATAACACTCAAATTATTGTGGATCATCCACAGGGTTGAAATCAAAGTAGAAAAGACATCAGGGCCATTTTTCAAGTCTTGTTTGGAAAATCATACTCAAAACTAATCCATGTGCAAGAGACTTTTCATCAGTACAGAAAATACAAATACAGTGAAAACCATATCCTGCCATCGATCCAAGCACGGAAAAGGGTCAGGATATAGCCCTGGGTTTGCATTTGATATTAATAGGAAGAAATTTTCAGGACAAAAATAACACTATCTTTTGAACTAAGGAAATGTAAAGTTGTAAATACATAAATAAACCCAATTCCTTGCTGAAAGGAGAACGTAGCTGATAGTGTTCTTCAAACCAGCTTTACTCTTCAAAACTCAATGATAGTTCCAGGCTGAAATAGCCACTGAGGATGCAGCCCAAAATGTGTACCCCATGCCTCTGTAGCAAAGAAAGGCTAACCAGGGATAATTTTACAGAAATCCAAGAAATATATTAACACAAATAACTAACCTACAGTTTTTAATCATTGTAGGATGTGCATACGACCGGCTAAAAGGAGAGAGATGAAGGTTGTCTATATCTATACTTCATCCAGATTGCTTGCTTGTAGAGGGAATAGCTAAATCTACCACAAAGTACAATAAGCAGTCAAGGAGATCTTCCATTAACAAAAAGAGTAATAGCTGGGGCTTGTGTTTATGTTATCTACCAACAAGCATGATTACTTAATATGTGCCAGCCATTGCGCTGAATGTTGGGGATGCAAAGAAAGGAAAAAACAGTCCCTTCATAGACTTATTTTAGCTACCAGGAAGGCTAAGATAAGTGGATTTCTTGAGCTTGGGAGCTCTTAGCTGCAGTGGGCTATACTGATCCAAGCGTCCATACTAAATTTAGTATCGATATGATGGATCTTCAGGAGAAGGAGATGAGAGGAGCTCCACTTTGTCTAAGGAGGGACCACCTGGCCCAGGTCTGAAACAAGAAAAGCAACTCTATGCTAGTCAGTAGTAGGACTGGGCCTGAGAATAGTCCGGCCTGGGTAAAATAGGAAAAGCTAGTTTTAAACACAAACAAACAAAAGCAAACCCTTGTCTTTCAAGAGCTTATATTCTAATGGGTGCCAGGGTGAGGACAATAGGTTCACGTAAGATTTTATATAGTAGAAGTAGAAGGGAATCTCTCAGGGGAAGGAAGGCTCCTGAGGGGGAAAGGGTGATATATAATATGAATCTGAGAAACTAAGAGTTAACAGGGAACAGAGAGAGTGCTCCAGGCATGGAAGCCTTCTGTACTGCAAGAGGGCAGGAGGTTGGGGATGGATAATATTTCTGGAAGAAATAGTATAGCATAGGAAGTGAAAGGGAGGAACATATAAGAAAAATGGAAAGGGCTCTGGGGAGTAGGAAGATTATGAAGAGCTTTAAATAAAGGACTTTTATCCCAGAAGTAATTGTTTGTCCTTTGTTTTCAGAGAAGACCCATGACAGAATCATGGGGATGTCTTAACTCATGTGTGCAAAATGATCAGTCACTGCAGTTTATTGAATTAGGAGGTTAGGCCAGACCTGGGATTTCACTGGTATAGGGAACTAAGCCCTGGGAAAGAAGCTCTTCTGTTTATACATATTGCTAACTGATCTGCTACTTACAGTCTTAAGTTGCTCAGAGCATTGAGACAGGGTAAGGGACTTGCCTGGGTCATAGAGCTGATATATATCAGAGGCAGTATTTGAACCCAGATTCCCAGGCTGCCTCTCAGTTATTATTTTCCTTAATAATAATATAATAAAAGATGTTATTATTCACATTTTATAGAAAAGGTAACCTGAAGGTAGATAGAGGCTTTTCCGAGATTTCCAAGATTTTTCCAAGACCTCCAGACAGAGGTCTTTCCAAGACTTAATGAATTAGGTCCTCCTAACTCCAGGTCCAGCCTGATGTCCACTGTGCCCTCTTGATACTCACCTAAGTCCCTGGAGATCCAAGAGCTGCATGGAAGTGGGTGAGTCATGTACTGAGCGTGCAGGGTGTCAGATGGACACATGGAGGGCTGCAATGGAAGCACAAAATCTTTAAAAACTTCAAAGACCTCCAGCCCATTAGGTGCATCTTCTGAGGAGGATCTTTGGGAGAATATAGATTAAAAATCTGCACAGGATGAGATAGGTAGTGATCTGTATCAATGGAGAGTGGACTCACCTTGATAAAATCCTTTGAAGTATTAAAATAGGTTTAATAACGATTAAATAACTCACCATTCCACAGTGCTTTGCACTTCATGAGAGCTTAAAAAATTGAAATGAATAGTACTTTGTGATTTACAAAGTGCTTTCTTCACAACCCTATGAAATAGATGGTGCATCATCACCCATTGTACAAATGAGAAAACTGAGGCTGGAAGGGGAGACTGCTGTGCTAGAAAGAATATTATTGCATTTGGAGTCGGAGGTCTTGTGAAGCTCTGCCATTTATCAGGTGGGCAAGTTATTTGACTTCTCAGGCCTTGGGTTTTCTCATCCATTTTGACAATTGAAAGGAATGAACTAAAGTTTTTGTCTTTGCCCCAGGAATGAACTCAAAAGTTTTTGTCTTTGCCCCGGGTAACACAGCTAAAGATCAGAGCATCTTATCCCCAGCTTGGAGAAGGTGTCATCAGAATGAAGAATCACACCCTTCTATAATAGCTACGAGCATACCCTTTGATGCCCTCATCAGACTCATCGAGGGGACCAAACGGACCACAGATTGGAGTTCATGGGGCATTTCTCGTGCTCATATGCAATATTCCCCTCTTTCTCTGAAGTGGGGCCCTGAATCAGGACTGGATTTGGAGGAAGAGGGCTTCATATTGAATCACCTGCAACACCTGAGTTTTCCTAGTAATCTCTGCCCTTCTTACTGATCAGGCCCAACCCTGTTAGCTCACAAAATCATGATAAGATCGAAGCCCCTGGGGTGTTCCATTGCAAGACTATTCTCTACAAATTCAGAGTTAATTAATACGAGGCCCAGGAATAGGAGCCTGACAATGGGGGTCTATTCTCCCCCAGCTCTGCATGAATAACTCCATTTAATATTTATCAGAGTTATACCTGTGCAATGAAGGGAGGCCGGGGCCCTCAGGGAATCTCTTTGGCCCTCACTTTTTCATGAGCGCAAGTTCTGATTGGTGATGTGAGACACAGCATGAGACTTGTACATGAGCCCACATAAGGGAGAACCATCATTTTCTGAGTCCTTCTGAGCAAATTCTCATGACTCAAAGTTCATGAAAAAGAACAGAAATCTGTAATGATTTGGGAAGTAGAAAAAGAAGGAGGAAGAGAGGGAGGAAAGGAGGAAGGAATAAGAAAGGAAGGAGGAAGGGAAGGAGGAAAGGCCCTTTTTACTAAGTGTTTACTCTGTGCCAAGCACTATGTTGAATGCTGGGAATACAAATAGAAAAATGATACAGTCCCTACTCTCAAGGAGCTCACCATCTAATGCAGGAAGACAACACATATGGAAGGATTCGGATCAAAGGCCAGAGGCTCCAAGAAAGGATTTTAAAGTCCAGGAGTACTTTAGGGTATCTATCCCAGTGGGAACACAGGAAAAGAAAGAATGTCCAATCCCAAATCCAGTGATCGTAACTATGTTCCCTCTAGTCAAGACACAGAGTAGTAAAGACATGTCTAGTCAAATATTTCCCTAATACTATTCCATAGAACTTCAGTATTTGTACTTTTACTAGAAAATTTGGGGACTAACAATATAGTCTTTCAAAATATTCATTTATTATTATTATTATTATTATAACTACTTTACCACATTGATTATATTCCAGGCACTGGGTAGAGTCACAGAATAATAAATAGCCCTAGAGTTGGAAGGGAGTTGAGAGGCCATCCCAGATTTCTTCATTTTACAAATGAGGAAACTTGGGTTCAAAGAGATCCAGCGATATGTAAACAATTTATTATATTAAATATAAAAGTATGTATATAGCAAAGATGAATATGAGAACCATTTTCAGTGTGAACATAGGCTGAGTTTATTCTATTTTGAGCTAAAATTCCACTGACTACTTCTCTGTCCCTGGGTATATTTCCATACCCCTGAGCTACCTAGACCAGCATTTGTAAATTTTGTCAATCTATTTGAAGCTCCAAGGTATTTCATGGTCACGTTGGTTTGGGAAATACCAGCCTAGCCAATTCTCGTGGGGTTTTTGTGCAGGCTGTAAAATGAGAAGCCAAAATGGAGCCAGGTCAAGGCGCACATCTCCATACAATGCAAAGCCAGAGAAGAAAAGAATTATAGAATGTCAAAGCTGGACTGGACCTTAGTGGTCAGATGATCCAACCAGCTCATTTTATACATGAGGAAACCAAGGCCCAGAGAATCATTTGTCCAAGTTTACATAGCTAGTTAGCAACAGAACTAGAGCTAGAACCCAAATTTATCCTCATTTTCTTGATTAAGCCATTTCCATGAAAGTTTGTGATTCTCCTAGGATAATCCCTTTTATTTGTTGCTTATTTCAATGAGTTGAACCTATGTCATTTGGCATAATAGACACACATGTATTATATATTATGTATATGTATTATATAACATACATAATATGTGAATTATATAACATTCTATATCATATATTGTGTATGATACATGTACATGTATTTATGTATACACATCTATCTTAGCAAATATACCTCATGTATATTAAGAAAATATGCAATGCTATCTTGGTTTGAATCTATAGTTTAGCCCCTGCAGCATTCATAGTATCACAGAAAAACAGAGTAGCAAAAGACCAGGACAGAGTTCATCTAGTCTAATACCCTTTCATTTTAAAAATAAAAAAAAAAAACTATGGCCAAAAAAGTGAAATGACTTGACCAAAGTGACTTACTGTGTGTGCAACAGAACCCAATAAAACCTGTCTCCCTTTGGATTTCTATTTGGGAGTCAGTAAAATCTGTTCTCTTCAATAAGTAAAACTAGAATCATAAAATCTTGAAACTGAAGGAGAACTCCATGGTCATGTAATCCAACCCCCTTCCACCAAATGCACAAAATATTTTCTTCTATAACATGGAGTCATAGAATTTTTATGCTTAAAGGGACTTCAGAGATTATTTAGACTGAATTTATCTTTCTAAAGAGGAAAAAAAATCAAAGCTCAGGGAAGTCAAATGTCCTCCCTAAGATTGTATAGTTTGTTAGTGGCAAAGTTGGATCTGGAAGAAGGAATACAGACTCTTAATCTAGTGGACTTTCCTTCCATTATTCTACATTGCTGCTGAATTATTCCAAGTTGCCTGATTATCTCTCCCCCCCCATGCTACCAATGATAAGAAACTTCATATGGCTCCACCATTAAACAGCCCGATTGTTAGGAAGTTCCTCCCCAAGAAGATCCTAAATCAGAAATTCAAATAGCTTTCTATTTCCAACATATTATAAGCAGCAAGAATTTCTACCTTCATCATCTCAATGCTCACAAAACCCTGAGGTAAGAATGCCTCCATTTTATGGGTAAGGAAACTAGAGATGACAATCAAGACATAAAGAAACTAAGTTCAAATCTAAATAGGTTCCCATACTACCCTAGTACCAAGAAAATAGGAAGCTCAGTATGAATCAACAATGTAATGTGTCAATCAAAACAATTAATGTAATCTTAAGCTATATTAATAGAAGCAGTGTCTAAAAGGTGGGAAGTGATGGCCCACCTGGTTATCCTAATCAGGCCGTAGCTAAAATACTCCATTTCATACTAGGAGTTGTATTTTAGAAAAGATATTGACAAATTAAAGCATTCCACAGAGAGGCAATCAGGCTAATATGAAGCCCAGAAACTGTATTAGTTGAAGGAAATGGAAATAATTATCCTAGAGATGAGAAAATTTAGGGAAGCCATAGTATCTATTTTCAATATTTGAAAGACTGATATAGGAGAGAAACTTGTCCTACTTGGCTTTAGAATGCAAAAATAGGAGCAATGGGTATAAATTACAGTGATCTTGATTGTAGTTTGGTCAATGAAAAGAAAAATAAGTTAGAATTAAAGCTATCCAGGTGGAATGGATCACTTCTGAAGGGTTCCCTCTCAAAATGTGCTCCCATCCCCATCCTCAGGGCTCTGATTAGTGAGTGTTCATTTATCTTGTCCTGGTCTTACACATAAGTATTTACAGTTACCTCCACAAGGGTACCACCCCATACACATACCCACACACATTTCTAACTCCAGCTCAGAGAACAGTAATTAAATCAACACTACCATTGCTAGAAAGGCCATATCAATTAATTGTCCTATGATTCCTTTACCTTCCCTGTTCAAAACATTCCTTCATAGCTATCTCTTCTCTACATATATTGTCTTCCCCTTTAGAATATAAAGTCATTTAGAATAATGACTGTTTCTTGTTTGTAATTGTATTCTCACTTCTTACCACAAAATTTGGGGACTACAAAAAAAGCCTCAATAGCAAAAAGTTCACTGGATTTGTAGTTTAGAAACCTGGATTCAACTCTCAGTCCTATCAAGTACTAGCATAATTATCTAATTATCCAGGTTATCTTATGAGCCATTCCAGGTCTCAATCCTGTACTTGAGATCTTGGTTATATCCCGTTCATTTTCACTGTGATTTTGGGAAAAAAGAAAAATATAGAAATTACTGACCAAAAACTGTATTGCCATAGCTGTGCTGGTGGATCTGCCTCTCTAAATTAAAAGAGATTTGTGATTATGGTACTGGGATAGCTACAAAGAAGTAGAATTGAGGATTTGGCATCAATATTTATTGATTTGCATACATATTTCTATTTATAATCTTCACTTTATTAGAAAAAGCAAACATTACAAATTCATTTATGAAAATGACCAGGGAGAACAAGTGAAAAAAAATCAAATAAATTCTAGAATCATGGATTTGCAGCATTAGAAGGAACTTTGCCTCAGTTTCTACTCCAAGATTTCTGGATCTCATCCTCCACTCAGTTTCAAGAATTTTCTCCCTCAAATTATCTCATATGTATTTATCTGTAGACATGATATATTCTGCTCCCTGAAGAGCATATAGAAAAGCTCTCTGAAGGCAGGAAACATTTTCCACTTGCATCTAAGCCCAGTACCAATGCAAGGTACATAAACCATAGCTGCTTCATAAAAGCTTTGAATTTAATTGACCTCAGACCTGTGTCACCTCCTACCCTCCTCCAAAGCATTAATCCTATCTTCAATTAGTCAGTATTAAAAAGATCATCCCAATAATATGCTCTGAAGGTCAACAGATAAGAACGCTATGAAAGATATGTTGGTTGATATTTCAGCATTTCTTCAGAAAGATTTTGAAACCATTCAGTTTAGAATCCTATTAGCTATGTGACATTGGGCAAGTAATTTGGATTCCCAAGATCCCGTGCTTCTTACAGATTACGAGGCATGGACTAAGGTGATCGCTAAGGTTCCTTTCAGCTCCAAATCCCATGGTTCTCAATCAATTATTTCCTGACCCTCTATGATGTAAGAGTGTCTAAAGATACAAATGAGAAAATGTTCCCTGTCCTCAGGGGGCTAATAGAAGTTGAGCTGGGAAAATGAGATACATGATATAATAACTACCAATAGCAGGCAGCCAAATGAGAGGTACAGATGGTTGGCGCTGTAGGAATTCGGAGAAGAAAGAAAACATCATGGATTGGAATAGTCAGAGATGAATAGGGCTCTGTGTTGGTAGATCAGGTAATGTGGGTTTAAATCCACTTCTAATACTTTGTGACTACTCTGAGACTCCATTGCCTCTTCTCAAAAATATGGAAGCAAAGGACTAGGATGGTCTCTTTGGTCCCTATTATGTATCATTCTATCATGCTATTAGATAGGGCTATAAATGGCATTCAGGAGTGCAGAGGATTGAAATAGGTGCAGGATGAGACAAAACGCAATATAAATTTTGATTATATCCATGAAGAATGAATGCATCAACACCTCTAAACTAGGTACAAGAAAAGCCATCATTTCCAGAAACATGACACCCTAAATGTTAGTTTCTCAGAGTAGCTCCCTGATTGGAGAGCAGGCAAACATATTTCTTCTCTCTGACATTCTTCTGAAGGGGCAGAGTTTGGCCTTTAGAGTTTATCAGTCATGCTAAGCCCAAGAACTGTTTTTAAGTTGAAGTCTGAATTTAACTGTTTTTTAATTGCAAACAGAAGTTTATGGTCCAACAATATGTAACCCTGTATATCATCGTTAAAATGCCTCCAGTCATGAAACAATGACAAGAATAATAATCAATGTGAATATATCAAAAGTGAGAGGTTTATGCTCAGCCTGAGACAATAGCACAACAAAGCAAATGTTTGCAGTCTTTAAGAATAGCATGCTCATTTATAAAGTATGAGCAATAAAATCAATACTGCTGAAATTAAGCAATAGCTGGGTGGAGTATGTTTTTTGGCTTTAGCACAGGCGTCTAGATAAGAATGTTATATAGTCTTTTTCTTAAGAAATGTATGCTTCATTGAGGGGTATTAATCCCCAAATTTCAATATTCTAGTTTAGGGATTTCCTCCCTGCTGAAAGAGGCTCTAGAAATGCATCTAAAATGTGTGTATGTATGTAGACTGGAAGAGGGTTATCCATTTCCCAAACTAACACATTGCTTTGAACATAGTAGGCTTTCAATAACTAGCCACCTGCTGGTTAATCAATAGAGCTTTTCCTTTTAAAAATTCAACTCCTTAAGAACAGTGTGCCTTTAAGAGTGACAGATTTGGCTCCTTTTTGGAATGGGAAATAGAGAGATAACCAAGTCTGGTGGAGAAAATCCAGTGCCTTTTAAAATAAAATGTAGTGTTAGTATTTTTAGCGCTATTTTGATTTGCACTTAATAACACTAATAGCAATAATGCAATATTCCGCTTGCTGGGGATATTGGGGCCACCTAAGTTCCCGACTATGTGCTCTGTCTCCCAATCAATGATATGTACTCTGGGAGCAGAGTGACACATTTAACAACTCACTATTTATAGGGCATCTAAAAGATGTCTGTTCTGGAGGCTCTTACCTAACCTGAACTAGAAGTGCACTTATAAAATTAGATCTGCTCCTCAGAGTTTAGATTCTACTGTAAATTACAACCTGCTGTTCATCTGGGCTGCCTCTGTGACATCACTCCTCAGCAGGGCACAAGATTCCCCTTGGCTTCTCAGCTTCCACCTGACGGCAGCAGGAGCAGAGAGCCAAAGAGCCAGTTTGGGGAGAGGGCGACGAGGGGAGGGGCGAGCCCTGTGATTTTCTCCTTCCTCTTTCCCATCCCTTTCGTGCACTCCTTCACTGGGGGAATGCCGTGCCAAGGTCACAGCTCGGCTCAGTGGGTGTGACAGTGTTTTTAGCTTATCTATAGGAATGAACCTGGCAATGATCTACCTTGGAGCCCTTTTTATTGTTGGAGAAGATCCAGCTCTTACCTTCTTCTTTAGAATTTCCATAAAGCAGCCGCCAGAGCCTCTGAATGACCTTGTCTCCAATGTGCCTTCATTCTACCAAGTCTCAGGAAGTGTCCTGAGTCCTACTGACCATTCCAGGGAAGTGAATTGCCCAGTACAGCTATTGTATCTCCCACCTAATGGGCACTCAAAAAATACCTTTATGATGGATTAGCCTCTAAGTAAGTCGGGCATGGGGCTGGCTGCCAACCACACCTCCAGATCAGAAAGACATCCTTTTGCAAGAAAGAAGAAAAATGATTGTAAATATTAACTGATGTCAGCTCTTACTTCAGGGGCTTTAAAAGTTAGTGGCAAGATAGGTCAGTTCAAAGTAGTCTCCCTTGTCATGCCAGGATTTTTTTCCCATTCATATAGATGAATTAATGTCACCTCAAAGCTGAGATTTCTTCATGTTTCAATTTGTTCCATGCTCTCTGCTTAGGCTGGTAGGTTCAAAGCAAAACCGAGCTAACCATTTCGGGCTTTCATTGTCTCAGGTTCTGGATGTCTCTGCTTCTCCAATGAAAATCAGTCTGAACATTTTAGATCTCACACAGCACTCAACTGCTTAAAAATAGAACGCTTTAGGATATCAATTTTTCCAGGAGCCAAGCACTTTCTCAGTAACCAGTAGCTCCCACAAGAAGGAGAGACACAGAAAAGACATGTATTATTTGGACTCTCTTCATTTTCCACTTACAATGTGCCTAGTAATCATTTTGGAAGAGATATTCCATACTTTCACATATAGTAGGTGTTTCACTAATGTTTGGTGTTTGACTGGACTGACTCTGGGATCGGGTCTCTTTAATTATTTCCATTCTAGTCATGAGGAAACCGAGACAAGGGCAGGTGAAGGGACTCACATTGAAAGTCAATTCAACCCAATTCAACATAACTTGTCTAAATACCTATTCTGTGTAAGCTACTGGGGATACATACATAAAAAATAAATAATCCTAGACTTCCAAAAGCTTTCATTCTGTCAGGAAGCCACAAGGGTTGTCCTAGGATTCAACAAATCAGGATGATCTGCCCAGGCTCCTTAATGCTGAAGAGATCGGGGTCTCTCAACCAAAGTGTCTCAGGGCCAGGGAAATAGCAGAATTTAATTCAACCCAGTTCAAGTTGCACTTATTCCTTATACCTATTATATTAAGCCTCGGGGAAAGAAATATAACAATCTTTGCCCTCAGGATGCTTACATTCTATTGGAAGGAGACAAAAAGTCATCAAATTTTCAGCTTATACACTCAGCCTCCCCACATCAAACTAAAGCAAATCCGGACAACAGCAGCTCCCAGAGTTCCCAAGGTTCAAATAGAGTCTTTTGTAAGGTGTTGTATCAACATGTTGAGGAAAAGAAGGTACATCATATGATTTGCTCCAGGCTGCAGTCCCACAGGGATGGCCTTGACCATGTCACTCCTATTAAAACAAAGCATGGAACAGAACCACAGCAACACTAGCTACTCAGGATGAGGAAAGGCCTTGAGCTATGTTCACTTAGGCATAAAAAATAAAATAAAATAAAAAGAATACTGGGAACAAAGGTACTCTGTTAAAAAAAAATTCTAATGATTCTTGTAGTCGGAGAGTAATAGTCAACATCGAAAAATACAACAATATCAACAATTAAAAGAAAACCTTAGGCATAAACTTAAACATAAGCCAATCATAGCTTTTAAAAGAAATATTATGTTCTCTAGAGGCCCAGACCCAGGCTTAAGACATTTGGAGGTCTGCTTCTAATCCCAAGGATGTGAAAGTCGGGGACAAGTTTCTACAAAATTAACAAATGACTTTTATAGGGTATTTTATGTCTGATTAAATGGAATTTTTGAATAATCTCTAACTCTTTGGACAAGTTTATTTTAAAATACTTTGAATTATTCCTGAACTGTTTCTACATTACAAACATCAGGCACATTCATTATGAAATCTACCAAAACTAAAGGACATTCAATGGACAATTAAACCTGATAAAGAAAGAAAAGACCACATGATTTATAGCTAGAAAGGAGTTTTGAAATCATCAAGTTCACCCTCATCATTTACAGATGAGAAAAGGCCAAGAGATGATCTGCCAACTAAGACCTCAAAGTGAAAATTCTTCATGGTGCCAGAGACCTTCCAATAATGCTCATGAATCTCCAATGAGCAAAGACAAGGGACTCCATGTATCAATCAAAACTGACTTAAAGGTCTTGGATTTTGATCTGAAAGGGACCTTGTGAATCACTTAATAAACTACTTCATTTACAGACTGGGTAATTGAAGCTGAGAGAGGGGAGGTAATTTGTACAAAGTCGCACAGATTAGCTAAAGAGCTGAGATGTGAACTCCGGTCTCCCATATCATGTTTTTGGCTGGTTTGTTTTGGGGATTTTTTGCAGATTCTACAATATAAATTTATTTAGCCAACATCATTAAAACTCAAATCTTGCTGTCTCCCCTGAAAGCCAGATACCATCAAGCCACAATTCTGCTTCACTGGTTTCTTATGTCACCAAAGAATCAAGAGTAGATTGTACCTGCTCTTAGATTTTATAGACTGTGGTAACAGAGATAATTTGGAGGGATAACCTTCCATAGGCTCACATGAGTTAGTGCATGTGTTTAAATAATACAATATGCCATGAGTTTTTGAAGCAAATGGAATCGAACCATGGCATATGCTTTAAAATAAAGCCTTAATCTGTTCTTAAGGTCATGCTCTCAAATACCATCTTTTTCTGGAGAGCTTTTCGGCACACCTTCTTGAAAAGGGTCATTTCCAGCACAATCCAAAACTGGATTTCTGGGATTTGAGAGAGATGTTTCTGAGAGTAAATGAAAAGGGAAAGATTTTTTTTAATCTCATAACTGGGGAAAGGATTGACTATTAACAAATTTCCTGAAAGAAGAGGATTGTTGGAGCTCCTATTTTTTAAATACACAGAACCAAACAGAATGATAGCCAGAAGGAAAAAAGACAAGCAAGACAGCTTTGAAAGTTACATACTGAAATTATTACATATTTAAAAGGAAAAGCCAGTTGTAATTATAAAGACTTTTGATTTCGTATAGAATACATGTTTTTAAATTTTCAAATAATGAATACGAAATAAGATAAGCATTTTAAATGTGTTCTACTTTGAAATTTAAAATGCTTATCTTATTTCATATTCATTATTTGAAAATTTAAAAACAAAATCAAAAATCAGAAATAATTAGTTTCTCACAATTTAACAGTTCAGTTAAGAAAAGCAGTAAATATCCAAAAGTAAAGAGTTTCTCCCCAGCAATTCTTTAACTGCCTCCCCAAAAGTGTCATTCCTGCCCTCTCAAACTGAAGACAATGAAGTCCCTTTTCTTGCTCATTATTTTATTCAAACTGACTTTCTTATTTGGAGGGGTGCTCCAAGTCATATTTTGGGTACAAGAAATCCTGTTTCAAATTCTACATGTTATTTTTGTTTGTTTTGCAAAGCAGTTGGCCTAAGAAGTTGCCACTTTATTTTAATGAAATTAGGACTAGCTTTGTCCTATTTTATAGCACCCTGATTTTGCTCTAATCTTATAATAGAAGCTGAGGTATCTCACAAATGCATTCTGATGGTTCTAAAGAAGCATAGGATTTAAACCTAAAGAGAACCTAGAGAACACCAAACTTACTCATTTTTACAAATGAGGTAAATGAAGACAAAAGAGATGAAATAATTTGTTCAAAGTCATATACTTAACAGGGATCAAAGTCTGGAGTCAAAAATAGGTTCTTTGATTATAAAGCTAGCACTCCTTCATGTATACCATCTTGCCTCTAGAGATTAGGGTCAATGAAAATTGAGTTCTACTTCGGGAGTGGAGGGGGAGGGAGGAATCCTCAAAGCAAGGTTCCTTGTTGAGAGTGTCTTAGTGGGGTTATTTTTATTAGCTAGCATATTACTTCACTTTAAGCAAACAGCATATGAGAGTCTGGATTTACATAAGATATAAATTAGGACCTGATTATTTGTTTCTACAGGTTCATAAATGATAATGGCAAGGATCCAGGCCTGGTGATAAAATCAGATGGCGTGAATTTCAAAGGAGCTGTTGAGTGATAGTAATATGTGACAGATTAGAAGTAGTGGTCCAGAATAAGAATTTGGACATGGAAAGACAAGGAACCTGCAGAATCCTCTTTCTAACCCAAGTGATTCAGGGAGCATGAAAGAAGGAATAGCCAGCATTGAAATAGACAAGCAATCTTCAGGGGAAAATCAGGTTTTATTTAATGCCAGGAGATGGAAGGAGTGGGAGAAGAAGAGATAGAGGGTGAAGGAGAATTGGACCTACAGGCATACTTTTTCCCATGAATAAATGACATAATGCTGAGAGAGATAACTAAAAGAATAGATGAAGGAATAAGGATACAAAAAGATTACAATTGGTTAGAATGTTGGACCAAACTAACAATATGTATTTAGATTCAAACAAAGAATTACACACATAAAATGTGGTTTAAAACTGATTCATAGAATATAAGGATTTTTAGCCATCAAAAAGATGCATGATTAGAATTTATTAATAAAAATGTGGTTTCTACTAGGGGAGTGACAGCCCCAATGTACTTTTCTCTGCTTTAGCCTCTATCTTGGTTATCTTCAATTATGGGAAACCTTTTTGGTAGGTAGAACATTACAGTAATACAAACTGGAATGTGGGCAATGAAGGATAATCACATTGATGAGAGTTATGGGAACACAGGAAAAATCAGAACTATAAGTGGAAAATTCAGTACCTGATACAAAGTTAGAATTAAATACAGAGACCCCAGAAAATTCCAAGGATTGGTTCGTTTGGCCACTCCAGACATCGGAATCCTTTGGCCAAACAGCACATAGGTAGCCTATACACACACACACACACACACGTATATTTATACATAAACATGTGTGTATATATATGTGTGTATACATATATTTATATATGCATGTATGAGTATATGTGTATATATATACATGTGTGTATATATATACACATATATATATTAGACTCACAGATTCACTGAATATGAGAATTGGAAGAGACCTCAGCATCCATTTACCCCAGCTCATATATGAAAGGGATTCCCACTATAGATAGCTAATAGGTGATTGTCCAACCTCTGCATAAAGACCTCCAAGGAGGGGGAAACCAATACGTCCTGAAGCAAGTCACTCTACTTTTGAATACTTCTAATGGTTAAGAAGTTTTACTTGACATCAAGTCAAAATTTGTCTCTTTGCAACTTCTACCCATTGTTCCTGGCTCTGCCCTCTGAAACTAACAGAATAAATATAATCTTTTCTTCACGTGACAACCCTTCAAATACAAGGACTTGGTTATCATACCCTTCCTGAGTATTCTCTTCTTTGCTTGTCCAGTTCTTTCTAATAATCTTCATTCATCATGTTCTCAAGGCAAGGTTTCCCCATCCTAGCTGTCCTCCTCTGGACACCCTCCAAAACTTATCAATGTCTTTTTAAAACTGTGGCACCCAGAACAAACACAATATTTCAGATTAGGTGTGCTGAGGGCAGAGTACAGTAGGACTATCATATTTGCCTATTCCTGTGAGCCAGGCCCTTCTGTACAGATCAAGACCACATTAGCTTGTTTTGGCTGCTTCATCATCACACTGCCAACTTCTGATGAATTTTCAGTCCATTGAAATATTTGTCTTTTGGAAAACAATTTCTGTTTCTATGTGCCTCCTCTCATCTTATGGAGACGATTTTTTTTGTACCCAAGTGCAGGACTTTACCTTTGTCCCTATTGGATTTAATCATATTACATTTAGCTTTATTCTCTATCCTGTCAAGATCCTTTTGGATCCGGACTCAGTCACCTGATATGTTAGTTATTGCTCCCAATTTTGTGTCACTAGATGTAGTCATCTCCAGGTAGTGAAAGGTAGGGAGAGAGAGAGACACTCCAAGGAAATTCCATGATCCTGGGTATTCCTAGTACATAGGTTTTCATGGCTGATGGTAAAAAATTAGTCTATCCCACACCCTCTTGGATGCAGTTAGACTAATGAATGACTAAATAAATGAATGAAAAAATATTCATGATACATTGATTATAAGCAAAACACTATGCTAAGGACTGGGAATGCAAATATGAAAAGCAAAGGCATTCCTGGCTTCAAGAAGCTTACATTTCAATGAGGCGGTGCAATATGTAAAGGGGAATAGTGGACAGAATGGAAAGCTATTGGACTGGAACATCCCAGTCAGAACTACAGTAGCGTTGACGTGACCATAGGGTAAGAAAGCACTGGAATGTAAAGGCAATTGTTTAATCTCTGTGTGATAGCACACAATTCTGGAGATTCTCCTAATGTATTCCAGAAAAGATGAATGGTGGTGGGGGAAATGGAAACAGAATAGAGAGCTCACAAAAACCTGTAAAAATACTTAGTGTGCCCAAGTGGCTCTTCATAGGAAGAAAAGATATAGTCTATATATAGACTGTATCTAGTCTATATAGACTACATCTTTTAGTCCCTTTAAGATGAAAGTCATTTTGCCTTCTCCTGTCTTAGGTAGGAAGAATTATTTAAAAAGATAGGTGCTAACCTGAGGAAAGGGAACTTCTTAGGAGAAAGAGAAGAAGGGAAGGAAGAAAAGAAAATAACATTCTTTCTTCCTTTTTTATTCTAAAGGAGCTTATCTAGGAACTTTCCAATGAATAAAAGAAAGAATCAAAATATACTATCCATTTGCACATCCCAAATGTTGTTACTGACCCATCATCATAGGGTATGAATTATTGTAGGGAATCAATTTTCACTCTTAGAGATTGTTTTTGCCTGGAAACTCTCTGCTCAGTATTCCTTGTGAGCAATAACAAGTATTTGTGGAACTCTGGATGGATTAAGGGGATAGAATCTATGTTTCAGATTTCTCATCAGCAAGATGGGGATGATAAAACAGTACTTTTGTCAATACAGAGTGTGCAGATCCACAATCTTGGTCTTATCAGTGCTGTACTTTAAGCAACAGGTCAAAAGTGGGTCAAAGAGGAAATAAGCATTTGTATAGCACCTGCTAGATGCTGGATACTGTACTAAGTACTTTTCATAAATATCATAAACACAATAATTCAAGTTAGATATCATTATTATCTTCATTTTACAGGTGGGGAAACTGAAGCAAACAAAGTTAAGTAACCTACCCAGGATCACATAATTAGTAAGTGTCTGAGGTCAGATTTGAAATCAGTCTTCCTAACTACAAGACCAGTGATCTGTCCTTTACATCATCTATTCAAGTCAATAAATATTATTAAGTGCCTACTATGTGCCAGGCACCATGCTAAATAAACTTTGGTTATATGAAACTAGATTTAAAAAAAAAACAGTTCCTGCCTTCACACAGCTGATAATCTAATAGGGGAGACAACATGAAAACAAATATATACAAAGCAAACTATATACAAGATAAATGAAAATTATTACCAGAGGAAAGGCACTGGAATTAAAAGGAGTAGGAGGAAAGATTTTAATGGAGGTTTAAAGGAAACCAAAGACATAAGTTGTCAGAATGAAAGAGACAGCCAGAGAGAATGCTGGGAGCCAAGGGCATGTCTTGTTCGTGGAACAACCAGAAAGCCAGCAAAATCGGATTCAAAGAATACATTTTGGGGAATAAAGTGTAAGAATACTGGAAAAATAAGAGCTGCCTATAAGGAAGAAGGCAGTTGCAGGGAGAAGACGATATGATACAAACTACTCAAGAACTAACAACCCCACAAAGTAAATTCAAGACAAGGATACAGCCTGACATAGGGGAAAGAGCACAGGACTTGGAGTCTAAGGACATAGGGGAAAGAGCACAGGACTTGGAGTCTAAGCCCTGGATTCAAAGCACAACCTTTGTACCTCTCAGCATAGGACCATAGGCAAGTCCCTTTAGCATTCTAAACTTCAGGTTCTTCTTCAATTAAATAGGACAGATAACATAATTATGATCATTCTAATAGGATTGTTGGGAGAAAAGCATTTTTTTTCAATTTTGGATGGTTTGAGAATGGACCTGTGATTTTATTGGTAGAAAAATTCCCAATAAGGAAACTTTCTCAATCAATATAGAACTACAACTGCTTAATATAGTCTTAAAGAGTTTTCCAAGGACTTACAGGGTCACCCAAGAGATATATGTCAGAGGCAGGTCTTAAGCCCAGGTTTTCCCAACTCCAAGACTAATTGTCTATCCCTTCTGTCACGATATTTCTCTCCTCAATTTCGAGATTAGTAAAATGAAAGTAAATGCAATTTGTTAGAATCCTGTTATATGCCATGTCATTGATCTAGGAAAATCAGGGGAAGACCAAATTAAAGAAGCTTCTATTAACAAGACTATTTGGTTCTTAAAACTGAGAAGATCTAACATGTCTAATGACAAGTATCCAAAGTGTTAGCTAGAGAAAGATTGTGGTTTGGACTCTACAATACGGCATGGGAAGAAGTGGCCTGGGAGCACTAATTCATTCCATTAGCCAGATCTCAGGGCAAGGAAAGTTTCTGCAGATGCAAGCAACCTTAGGTTCCCTCTATGAGCTGGATTCCCATCAAGCTCAATGAGAGGTATTCCCAAATCCTTGGTTCTTCCAGGAAATCGTCCAAACACAAAGGGATGCATTGCAGCACTAGCTTGTAAAATACCTCTAAAGGTAGGTTGGCAGGTTTTAATAACTTGGTATGCTAGACAATGCCTAAGAGACCCAATAAATCATAACAGTGACTATGCCAAAACAGTGAGGTCTGGAACATATAGTTATTATCATGATTATTATCCTTGTTATTAATATTTAATATATATTGAACACCAACAATAAGCTAGACATGTCTGATGCAGTGTAAAATGGTGGCAAATCTTCAGAATACAAACCTTCCAAAATGAATCAGACAATCCAGATTTCCCACAGACCTCCTACCTAATTCACCATGCAACACTTCCTACCTGTATTCACCAGTTGCTGTCAAATCCAGTAATAAACTCCTGAAACTTGCTGTCAAATTCTAATTTATAGACTATAATATTTCTGGTTTTTTGGCACAAGATTTCACATAACCCTCAAAAACAAGACAGTAATTATAATTTTAATTATGCACACATACCATTGTACTCGTTCTTTCAAAAATACTATTAATGGAGCAGCTAGATAGATAGATAGCATTACAGTGGATAGAATACCAGCCCTAAAGTCAGGAGGATCTGAGTTCAGATCTTAACGCTTCCTAGCTGTATGACAAACTACTCGAGAGTCACACAGCCCTAGACAAGTCACTTAATGCCAATTGCCTTTGCAAAAAAAAAAAAACCATTAATAATAAGTAGCATTTTTATAGTACTTCAAAATTTGCAAAGTACTTTATAAATATTATCTCATTTTTTGTTCATACAACCTTGGAAGAGAGGTGCTATAATAGAGGCTCCATTTTATTGTTGAAGAAACTGAGGCAAATAGAGACTTAAGTGATTTACCCAGCTAGTATCTGAGACAGAATTTGAACTCAGGTCTTCCTGACTCCATGTCCAGGTCTTTACCCATTTCATCACCTAGAAACCTCACTAAAAAGTGGTTCTTACCTGTGTCTCCTCCTCTTCATTCATCATCCAGTTAGCATTTATTAAGTACCTACTATATGCAAGTGGTAATGTGACAGAGTTTTGGAGTCAATAAGATTTGACAATCTCTAACATATCTGTATGACCCTGGGGGGAAAAAATCACTTGACATCTCGGTGTTCTAGTCAAATATACAAAATAATAAGATCTACATTAGTAGACAATACAATAACAAAATATCAAAGAAACCACGAGTCCAGTCTCACTCCTTGTCATGTATAAGGCATTGTACTAAGTGCTGGGATAAATGCAAACACAAAATGAGAAACAGTTTGTGACCTCAAGGAGCTTATAATCTATACAAATAAACAAATAGAACACAATTTGACAAGAAAAGTGGCATGTGAAGTAAGACTTAAATGATGCTAGGACTTCTAAGTAGTCAAGACACCGAAGAAGCACACTCCAATCATTGAGGACCATCTAAGCCAAAAAATAGACACAGAAGGCAAAATTTCAAAACCAGCAAGATGGCATCATCATCAGACCCTTACTGAGAGACAATAAGTTCCTCAGGAGCAGAAATGGTGTCATTTCCCATCTTTTTATTTCCAGTACATAGACAGTGCCTTAAATTTGTAAATAACTCATAAATGTTTATTTCATTGGAATGAACTGATTAAATCTGAGAAGTATAATAACAAAACCTATATTCCTTTTTACTGTGCACAGGCAAAGCTTCTTATTTGCTCTGACTGGGTAGACTGACTGCAACTCCAGACCTTGTCATTGTTCTTCCTATGTCACCACGGTTCACTCATCTTCTCTAAAACTAATCTTTGGTTGAGCAAAAGAGAGGACCTCTCAATTACGCCCAATCAATGCAAATATATATTCAGAACCTACTATATGAAAGTCACTCCATGAGATAGCCAGGAATACAAAGAACATAAGTAGACCCCAATGTCAAAGGGCTTCTCAGCTCCAGAACAAGAATTTTCATAAGAGATGAAAAGTATTGATCAATTTATAGAGTGGCAGTGCTCTATGATGGAGAGAACACTGGTCTTTGAGTAAGACTTGGGTTGGAATTGTCTCTCAAGTTATCTTTATGTCCTTCAACAAATCATTTAACTTCTGAAGCTCATCTGTAAAGCACAAATAATATTTGCTCTACCTACCTCAAATGGTTGTGGGGAGAGCAGTTTGTAAACCTTAGTACACTTCAAAAGTGTTAGTTTTTACACTAAAAAAAAATTACAAAAATGTTCAACTATTAAGTATCCTAACAAATAACTTGGCAGATAAGGCTTACTTTATCAGAGAATATACCACCATGCTCTCCACAAAACAACTAGGATACATCTATTTTGTACAAACATAAAATGAGCTACATTGTAGGATCGCCAAATGCTCTTAAATATGAACCAACCATATAATCTTAATAATAAGGATAACCTATTGTGATGAATGATTATAAATTCTGTTGGGTCCTAAAGTCCCTGTGGGTCAGGAGAAAGTATTAGACTTGGTTTGGGATGAACATTAAAACCCTCCCAGGTACAGAGTGAGTAGAGAATCATTGCATGGCATCACTGAGAATTGACTACATGGAATCTTGAGACTTAAACATGCCAAAGGTACAATTTTAAGGGGAAAAAAATTGTGACCAGCCTTTACCCCTAAGTTTTCTAGTTGGAGATCATAGGCTTATAGATTTGGGGGTACAAGTCACCTAAGGGTCCATCTAGTCCAAAACCCCTCATTTTATATACGTGCTATCTAAAGTTCAGAGAATTGCTTTAAAAAAAAAAAGTCACTTGGGTGTTGACAAAGAAGAGATTTGAACCTTGGTCCTGTCTAGGAACTTTGGGTAAAATCAATTCATTTCACAGTTTCCTTATCAGTAAAATAAAGGATTGACCTAGATGATTCCCAAGGTCCTTTCAACACTAAAATCCTGAAATGAAACCCACAACAGGGCTCTGAGAATAATAGAACTCAATAATTACAAAGGAATGTTATTGGATTTTTAGAGCCAGAAAGAGGCTGAGAGATCAGGAAGAAAAAAGAATTGATATTTAAATTGGGAGTGGAAGAGTATATGTAGAAATATCTTTGGGATAGTGGAAAAGAATTTTAAATGCATAGCATGGAAAGTATATATCTTTAGTTGTCAGGAAAATCTGTTGAAGTCATTTTATAAAGACCCTAAAAAGCGTGTATGGGGTTGAAGGACAATCACCATTGAACATGGTGCTGTCATCCACCTGCATTGCTCTTCTCAAAAAAACTGATATACGATGTAGGCAATCTCTCCATCACTGAAGTGGCCCACCTCTCTCTGTGTGTCTCTCCCCCCGGACTCAGAACACCTAGACATACTAGGGCCTCTAATAAGGGATGACCTGGGGAAGAAATGGCTGAAATCCAGCTAACGAAAGCTCAACCTCATAAAAGCAAAGTGATGTTAATTAGTCAAAGGACGGGATTGATGGTCTGGAAATGAATACCCTCTACAGGAAGAACTTACTAACAAATCATCAGAGTGACATAAACTCTGGAGAAGAGGCAAGTGGGGCCAAGTTTTCTCTGGTCTGCCAGGCATGTGCTGGGAGAAATGTATTTTTCTATCTGGTCAAGACCCTTGCTTTGGCCATTTCAAAATCATTGAGCCTGACACACCACCCCAACCATTCCCCACCATCCCTACCCCCACTTCCCATCACCCCAAGTCATCCTTACCCTTCTGAAGTTTCTCTTTTTGGGGAGAGCCTACCATATACTTTGATATCAGGAGAAAATGCTTCCAATAGCTTTAGATCTTGGGGTTTTCTGGTTAATAATAATATTAGCTAGCATTTTTATAGACATTAAAATATGTAAAACATTTTACAAACCTTATCTCATTTATGATTAGTAGTCCCATTTTATAATGAAGGGTTATATGATAATTAGTAAATATTTAAGTCAAGATTTGACTTCAGGACTACCTGATTCCAAGGCCAGCACTCGAACCACAATGCTACCTAGGTGTCCATATTTGATTCAAGATTAGAAAACTATTCTTTACATCTTTCCTCGACTGTAACAGTCTGCTTTTGTCTCCATGATAATTAAGGGATCAGGGATGGAGAAACCACAATCTTTGCTCTATAAGAGAACTGTGTCCTACTGGCATTGACTGACCTCCATATTGAAGATAGCATCCTCCAAAGAAGGACTGAACTTTTGGCATTTCCTCTGGACATGGAGCCACCATCTTATAAAAAAAGGAAAACAGACTAAGATTTCTCAAGGAGATGTTTCTGGACCTGGAGCTATAGACCTGTGGCTCAGGCCCTTGGGATTCCACGCTCAGGTTTCTGTTGCCAAGATTTAGTAGTTCCCTATTATCTCAGGCAGTCCTTTCCCCAATGACAGAAAATAAAGACGAGGCAGAAATATGGAGAAGATTTATATAACCTCTGGCTTAGAGAATTCATAAAGAGAGAGGAGCAGCAGTTAAAAGGAGCACCGAGGAGCTTTCAGCCATGAAATATTTCAGCATCTGGTGAGAAATAAAAGAATGTCGGAAATTAATGCCCAAGAGAATCTCCCCACCTGAGGTTTCTGAAGCATCTCGGCCTAGAGCTGCCCCAGATGCTGACCTTACTGCTTACTTCTGAAAGATAAGTTGCAAATATTTGCTTACGCTCTGTACAGTTGCCTTGCACCTATTTTTCTTTAGGGAATCATTCTACTTTAGAGATAGAAGGAAGCTGATTGATAATATCAGCATGGCACAGGAAATAAGAATAATGACTGGGGAAACAATATGGCAGGGTGGATAAAACTCTAGACTTGAAGTCAAAAAGATTTGGATTCAAATCCTGCCCCAGGGACTTACTAGAGTGATTATGAACAAGTGATTAAAAGCCTCTTGCAGGCTTTTAAAATGATAGTCAAATTCACTGATCTCCAAGATCCCTTCCTGCTCTGTAAACTCTTATGATCTTATGAAATCCTACCTCCTGTACCAGCTGTGTAGTCATGGAACATTCACTTAATCCCTCTCAGCGTCAGTTTTATAATTTGTAAAATGAGAATAATAATGTCTATAATACCTATTTTACAGGGTTGTTGTCCTCAAATGACAATGTATCTAAAATTATTTGCAAACTTTGAAACATTGTATTTATATAATGTTAGGATGATTCAGCCTCAATCCCTTCCTTTTTAACAGAATATAAGAATTGCTACAATATGTTAGTCTCACAGTTCTTGCTTCCTAGTATTTTAACTAGGGTATCCAAACCTACAATTTGGGAAAGTCCATTTTGTCTATCTGGTCATCAAATTCAAAGATTAAGAACATATCTCTAACATTTTAATTTCTTTTAATACTCCATTAAGGATCTGTCATTCATTAGTTTATCTCAACTCTTCTCCAACAGATTTCTGTTTAAAGTTTGTACCTCTAGGGGAAAATAAGCCCAGGGTTTTTTTTTCCAAAATGCAAGAAATACTTTCTAGTAGAACTATTCTTAGGTCTGATAACTAAGTTTCCTTCCATTCTTAATGATTTAAAAGTCTTATCTTACGATCTTTATTTTTCTTTCTCTTTTAAGTCTATCCCCATATAGCAAAACTCCATTCTTTCACCCAATTTTTCTGGTCATTTTAGCTTCCTTTCACTAGACTTTATTTATCTGGGTTGTCTGTTTAAGGATATGAGCGCCTAGAAAGATAAATCCTGTGGTTATATTTATGCCAAGACTCAGGTTGAAATATCCAAGAGAATGTCTCCTGAAGATTTACTAGGGATTGTAAGGATAAGGGTGAGGAGAAAACAAGAATTTCAATTCAATTCCACAAGCATATCTAAATAGCTTATATGGTCACTGCACCATGGTATCGGGGACTTCAGTAGAGACCAGGGCCTGCCTTCTGAGTGTATAAAACCGGAGAGATAGAAGGGGTTCCTGGTTCCCTCAACAATCCACCAAATGTATCCTCTGTGCCCCATAATGAGCTAAGTACAAGAATACTAAGAAAAAATAAAAATAGTCCTTACCCTTACATAGCTTACTTTCTTTTTTCTTTTTTTTGCTGAGGCAATTGGAGTTAAGTGACTTGCCCAGGGTCACACAGCTAGGAAGTGGTAAGTGTCTGAGATCAGATTTGAACTCAAGTTCCCCTTGCTTCAGGGCTGGTGCTCTATCCACTGCAACAACTAGCTGTCCCCATAGCTTACTTTCAAATGTGAGACATAAGATGTGTTTATAGATAAGTACATACAAGGCACAGAGTATAAGAAACAAACTTTTGAGAGGATGGCACTGGCAGTTCTGGCATTTGAGCCGAGTCTTGAAGGAGGCCAAGGATTCTAAGATGTGGGGTTGAAGAAAGAGAATGTACCAGCATAGAGGACAGCTCAAAAAAGGTACAAAGAGGGGATTTGATGTATCATGTAAGAAACAAGTAGTCAGGTATGAGTAGTCCACAGAATACAGAGGAAGAATATGTGAGAAGACTGGAAGGGTAGAAAATTACTAGCTTGTAAAGAATTTTAAATGCTCAAAGAGTTTTATTTTGATCATAGAGATAATAGGAGAACACTGGAGTTTATTGACTGGGAATATAAAGTTGCCAAGAAAACCACAAATGGGGTCACAAAAAGTTGGACACAACTGGAAAAACAACTGAACAGTAACCACAAGAAATGCTTTAGGAAAATTTCTTTGCTTGCTTTATGGAGGATGGATTGGAATGAGCAAAGATTTGGGAAATCAATTAAGAGAAAAATATAATAGTCCAGCTTTGAAGTGTTAAGTATCTGAAATAAAGTTTTGGTTGGATGAGTAGTTATGATAATATATTTGAGGAATATCATAAGGGGAGAAATGACAAAATTTGGCAATTTGTTAGATATATGGGATGAAGGAGAATGAGAAATCAAATATGACATTAAGATTACAATAGCAGACAAGTTCATAATCAAAATGAATTTTGAGAGAAAGATAGTGAATTCTTTATTGAGAATCGGGATGAATTTGAGATAAATGCAGCCCATCCAGCTCAAAATGTCCCATGAGCAGTTGATAATGTAGGATCAGAACTCAGGAGATAGACTAGGATTCTATAAGATCTGAAATTCATTAGCAGAAATGATCATCAAATTCACAAAAGCTAAGATCACCAAATGAGATAGTGAAGAAAAAAAGAGAAAGGGGCCAAGGAAAAAGCCTTGGGAGATATCTACAATTAATGGGAATGACATAGATGAAGATCCAACAAAGATGGGGTCGGACAAATAGAAAGACTCAAAGGAGATTAGAACCATGAAAACAGAGAGAACAGAGTATCGAGGAGAAGAGAAGGATAAAGAAATCAAGTATGATGACCTCTCAGAAAAGGATATTCGATTTGATAATGAGGAAATCATTGCAAGTTTTAAAGGGATAAGTTTAATTTGAATGAGGTGAGAAATAAGATTGCAGACAAGCTAGAGGAAGTAGAATAATGGAGAGGGTTCTTCAAGTGGTTAGCTGAAAAGGGTATGAAAAATGATAGCCATTGTAAATGGTAGGATAGAGTGAAGGCTTTTTAAGGATAGGAGAGACATGGGTGTATTTATAGGCAACATGAAAGGAATCAGGAGATAGACAGAAATGAATGATTAGAGAGAAAGTGATGGTGATAGTGGGATGTAATCTGCTGAAAAAGACTGAAAGGGATAGGAAGAAGGGTGTGTATAGAAGGACTGGTCTTGACAAGGAAAGGAGTGACATAATCACATACTAGAATAAAGGAGATCAAAGACCTTAAGTTGGAAATTATTTCTAGGGCCATCTAGTACAGCCTTCTCTTTTGAAAGATGAGGAAAGCAGAGCCCAGCAAGGTTAAATGAGGTGCCTAACGACATAGAATATAACATCATATAACAAGGTGCCTAACGACATAGAATATAACATCATATAACAATAAAATGACAATAAGCTAGCATTTACAAAGTTTACAAAGAGAGGGAAGGGAGAGAAGGTAAGAAAATTCCTATCTTCAAAATGCTTAACACTGTCCTAGTCATTTGATATACATATATAGAATCAAGTCATATTAATCCACTGAAAAGCATATTGAATATGTATTTCATTTTATGGAATAATGACAAGGAGAGAGCAAACATTGTGCATGTTAAGAGACTGACTGGCATCCTGAAGTTAGAATTTACCTGGAAGAATACATTTAGAGGAATTAACAGCTATGTATACCAACCCCCTCAATACCCCCACACACACACTTTAGTATGATTAAATGGACAACAGTTAAAAAAAAAACATACAATTTTAAAGAAACATAGACTTCATTCCCCTAAGGCAGCTATAAAAAGATTAACATTTTCTAATAAAGTAAGATTGACAAGTGTTCTTGGAACACACGATAAAATATCTTAAAATTTTACAGAACTACATTTGGAATGAATAGAACTGACTTCACAATACAATAGTAAAAGTTGCCAACAGCTATAGGCCATTGAACTTATTAAATGTAATAGAAAGTAATTTATGTCCAAATGAAGTCCAAGTAAGAACTAAGATCCAAGAATGGAATCAAAAGGAATTTCATAGGTAACATCATGGTCAACCAACAAAGAACTGTTGAACAAATCACTAAATCGTGCAGGTATGTTTTTTTGAAACAAAAAGCTCATAAATGGGATTCAGTGTCAAGTCATTACCTTTAAAAAGTTATAAAGATTATCTGAGCTTAAGAAGCCCAGACCTATCGATCAATGCAAATTATGCAATGAAGTAGTAATAACTGCAACATCACTGGAGGTTTTAAAATTTTAGCTTCTACCAGATACTTAGAAAGATATCATCTGATGACCAGAATTTCACATCAGAAGGTCACTATCATCACACATCATCTCACTATCATAATATCATGACAAAGGAAAATCATAACATAGCTGTAGTAGAACCCGAGAATCCCTAAACAAAGTATAGAGACTTAGTAGAAAATACTAAAATAATGTGGGAACAGAAAAAGATAGGTATCTTTCCCATTACCCTGTCCACTGTTGGACTTATCCCAAGGTTGTTCTTAGTGATTCTAAAGAACAACTTACAACATGACACTTTTATTCAATTCCAAACCATAGTAATTTTACCACTTATATTGAGCCCTAAGAACATTCACTATATAAGAATAATAGCAAGATAATGACTTCCCCTTGGTTCATGTCTGTCTGAATGCTACCAAAAAAGGGATGAGAAAAAGATAGAATTGTGATAATAAAATTAGAATAATAATTCACCCTTACATAGTACATTAAAATTTACAAAATACTTTCCTTAAAACAGGTATGTGAAGAAGATAGTGCAAATGTTATTCCTCTTTTAAAGATTAAAAAACTTAGATTGATAGGACTTAAGTAACTTGACCATAGACACACAATTTATTAAGTATTGGACCCAATTCAAGCCTTTTTCCATCTAAGCCTAGGACTCACTTTCCTATATCATGGAGCCTTGTGAGATTTTAAGAGTTGATAAAGTTCCTAAGAATCAACAAAAGTCCTAAGTAATAAAGCCAGAAGTCCTCAAGCAGCTTACATCCTCAAACTAAACAACCTAGTAGCCCACCCCAATAAGATTTCTACTTAGTCAAAGTGTGGCAGGAAGGCAAGGACCCAAGAAAGACACAGATTCTGTCTAAAGTTCCATGTTGAATCCTGAATATCACATTTTAAAGGAACATCCTACATCCAGAGGATGATGATGTAAATCCAAACCATGCTATATAAGAATGGGTTGAAAGATCTCAAGATATTTAACTTCAAGGGATAAGACAGCTGGTGGGAAGTATATAATAGCTGTCTTCAAATATTTGAAAGGTTGTCATGTGGAAGAATAGACTTTAAGAATTGAAAATGGCTTCAATAGGCTAACTTATACATAAAAGAAATTCTTGCTGGAGCTTACCCAATAGGTGACTGTCCAGTCTCTAAAGATCTCCAAGGAAGAAGCACTTGCTATCTCTCAAGACAAGGCATTTCACTTTGGGTAAGCAGTGATTAATTATTAGAAAGTTTTTTCCTGCATCAAGCCTAAGTTGGTCTCTTTGCAACTTCTACCCATTGCCTATGGTTGGATTCCACAATGTGAAGGACAACAAGTCTAGTCTCTCCTCCACTTGACAGTCACTTAAATACTCGGTGTTCCCCTAAGCTTTCTTTCCTCCATGCTAAACAGGTCCAGTTCCTTCAACTCATTTTTTATGCTATGGACTCAAAGCTTTTCACTATCCTATAATAAAGTGCAGAAGGTTGTTATGAATAGTTTCCAGTTTATCAGTAGTAAGGTACTCAAAACTGAACACAATACATGAGGTCAGTAGTATTAATCACTCCATAAGAGTGATTGAGCTTTTTCTACTTGTCCCCAGAGGATAGAACAAATCTTACTATAGCTAGCACAGTAGGTGAGAGGTATAGGAAAACAGACTTTAGAGCAATATAACAGAAAAATTCTTAACAATTATAACTGTCCAAAAATGGTGGACTTACTTTGCATGACTACACATGTACAACCTATGTCAAATTGCTTGCTTTCTCAATTAGGAGGTGAGAGAAGAGGGAGGAGAGAATTTGGAACTCAAATTTTTAAAAAAAAATTTTAAAGAATTGGAATAGTTAAATATTAATTTTGAGAATGGAATGAGGAAAATGGGAGATACTTAATACTAAGGATCTTTAAGAGGAGACTGGGTGATGACTTCTCAGGGTTAAAAACAGAATTCACAATTTGGGTAGAAGTTGAAAAACAAATCCTAAGGTCCCATGCAACTTCAAGATTCTACGATATGAAAACGACAACATTTTAAAGATTAAAGTGTTTTATATGACTTCTCATTTTAACTTCACAACAATTCTGGAATTAAAAACTATTATTATTATTATTATTATTCCCATTTTACAGATGAGAACACTGGGGCCAAGAGCAGTTACTTGCTGAGGATCACACAGCTAGTACAAAGTCTGAAACAGACTTTGACTTCAGGTTTTCCTGATTCTAAATCCAGTTCTCTGTCTACTTTATCACCTGATTATATAAAGAAAATGATATTAATATCAATTTACACAGACCATTAAAAAGACACATCAGTGGCAAACAGCTAGAGTTGCGTCTCTCTCTAATTCTCTTTGGGGAGCCACACAAGGCACCCACCTGCCAGGAACTTACTCAATTTTCTTTGGGCAGATCTGACATATAGGAATGGTATACTATCTCTTGGCATGTTACAGCAAAGCTCCAGTGTGGTCTGAGATTACTTTCAGGAAGTTAAGCTATTTCAGCTCACTTTGAGAATGGGGAAGGGAATGAATAAAGGACTTAGAAACCTACATAGAGGGAACACCTAGAAACTCTACTGGTTAATCATTAATAGCCAGCATGTGTTTCAGGGAAACCATGCCAAAGCCCAACAGAGTGTTTTTAAAGGAAGTAGCAAAGAGGAAGCTGTTGGCATGAGTTACAGTGACTGGTCTGAAATATCTTGCATACCACCCCACACAAAAGAGTTACCCACCTCTGCCGAGATGGGCTGCGTGTTTCCCTGTGGGCGAACCACATTTTGGATGGAGAGGTGGTTCAGAGATCAAAAGCAGAAGGTGAGTGAAAGGAATGTGGGGTCAGAGAAGGTGACTGGTGACATGCCATAGGAGCCATTATTGACATTGGGCATGGGCCTACAATGAATGACTCAGGATATGTAAGCACTTCTAGGAAGTCATCTGGCCCCGATGCACTCAAGGGACCTCCCCATATGTCTAAGGTGGGGCTTAATGAATGGCTCTATGGCAATGCCCAAAAAAATGTACAGCCCTTGAGTCTTTTAGGTAGAGAGTTGGGGTGCTATGGCTACGGGATGGGATGTGCCATC